>NW_020291484.1:344377-606856 GCF_003184765.1 Aspergillus aculeatinus CBS 121060
AAAAAAAAAAAAAAAAAAAAAAAACTCTGAAACATTAGAGTTGAGATGCACCCGTGGTTAGAGGCGGAAATCCGTTTTCGTGGTGTGCTTGCTCCACGACGCCATCGCGGTGACTGCTTCGTTGGCACATACCGAATCTACTGCTGGACAAGTATGTTTGCTCCGCCTTAAGCGAAATACAGTACATACATAGGAGGAGGATTTTGTACAATCTTATGAACTGAACCAGGTTTGTTTCAGCGTTATCCTAAGAAGATATTTAGTTTGAAAATTGAGGGGCATCTGGAGGTCAGCCTGATGCTTACTCAGACGTTGATACTCGATTGACTTTCATGTGATAGAAGCGTGCTGTTGAAAGAGCCCTAAATCTACAATCTCACCCCGGATATCTACTGCCCTTGCCAACCAACCGTAAGAAAGTCCAGCATGGGCATCATCCCTAAAATACGAGGAATCAAAGAAAGTCTCAACCAGTGATCATTTTCCTGGCTGCTGCAACCCTTGTCTGAGACAAATGAACGCTGATGGGCGAGATGCACAACACCGCCATTTGCTGGGCTTGGAGCATCCAACTCACCGCATGAACTGTGCAGGGTTGCCCTTACTACTTTAGGTACGGTACATATAGCAGTCTACGTGCTCGGCTCGGAGTAGGTGGTTTCCACGCCTACATAGCTTAGCCCTGCGGGGGTTCCCTTATCATGCTTATCGGCCATCAGAAATAAAGTTCCTATCGCTTTCTTCTCCGGATTCTCCATTATGGGGGAGCTTGCTATAACGAACTGATAATTAGAGAATGCCCCTTCATTTCATTATAGCAAGGCATTCGTTCTGTAAAGGTTACTTTGTACGTGCGTAGACAAAAAAATGTGAAAACAAGTTCGTTTACTGGAACAACCTGTTGCAGCGAGGTTCGGTATAATGTGAACCCTAGCTTCTATGTCTCTCCGCCTCTGGGACTGTTCATCGGACTATAAATATCGCAACCAGAGCAGCAGCCATCATGCTGCGTCTCGCAATGCGCGATGAGGCCGTGCACCCGCCATAACTAGGGCAAGGGTCATCACGGGACAATGTCACTTAGGAAAGTCGTTGGTTTTATTCAGATGTAATAGAAGATGCCCGATAGTATTTCCATGCAGTCATACCACGCATAACTCAAGCCAACCAACACATGTCCACATGTCCTGAATGAATCAATGTTCCTATTAGCAGTCCACTATACCACCTATACAAGAAGCGCTAAACTCTAATGAATACTACCCCCAAATCACGTCCGCCCGAAACAAATCTCATTCGCAACCCTCACCACCGCCTTCTCGCCCTCACTCATATCTGCCGTCACCTCCCAAGGACTTTCACCCAGACCCATCGCCCTTCGACCCTCGGGACTGATAGTTTGCCAATCTAGAGCCCCCTTGAAGCCCGCCTCACCCGCGCCGCCAGCTCCCGGGAAATCCCACGGCGGGGAGTATGACAGCGCCGCCTGCCGCTGCTTGACCAGATACGCGACGTTCATCTCACACATGGGCGTGGCAGGGATATACATGACGCTGGAGTCCCCGGACCCGCGATGCTCCCTGTCGACCGAGTGCAGCGAATCACAGTGCCAGGCGACGTAGTCGCCCGGCTGGACCTCCGGGACCGAGACCATGGTGGCCTCGAGGGCGAGGTGCGGGTGGGTGAGCGGGTTGTACTCCTGACACGCGCCCGGCACGGAGCCGGGGAAGGCGTTGTCGAGCATGGGCTGGCCGGTCTTGCCATCGAAGAAGGGCCGGAGGATGGTGTAGGCGGAGCTGTGGCGCAGCATGGGGCAGACGTGCAGGGAGCCCTCGCCCGGCGCGGTGTGCGACATGGAGAGCCAGCCCTGGAAGAAGCGCAGCATCGAGCAGGCGCCCGCGCCGTTGTAGAGGTCCATCTGGGCGGCGACGCGGTGCTTGGCGTCCCAGGGGTCGTACTCCTCCCACCGGCCGGCCAGGATGGGCGCGTAGACGCGCGCGTACTCCGGGTCCTCCCAGCGCTCAAGCGAGCCGCCGTCGATGTGCGGGCCCAGCGTGAACTTGGCGTCGCCGGGCTGGCGGATGCGCAGCCGGTCCGCGTAGGTGAGCGGGTTGCGGGTCGAGATGCGCGTGCTCGCGTCCGACGAGTGCCACAGTTGCTGGAGGAAGCGCTGCGTCGTGAGCAGGTGGGCGTCGCTGCGCGCCGCCGCTTGCGACGGCGTCCAGTACAGCTCGTACACCGCGGGTGAGTCGGCGGGGAAGGCTTTAACGCGCTCTTGGTTGGCCGCGATGTACTCTTGGATCTGCGTCTTCCAGGTTAGGGCTTGCGAGCGCGGGACGACCTCCCGGATGACTACGGAGCCACGGTGCCGGATCTCGGCGAGAGTGGACTCGGGAACGGTGCCGTTGACGACATCGGTGTATCTAACGGAAGGGATAATCTGGATCCACGCGTTAGTAAGGTATTGTTTGTTGTTCTCCACAAGGGGGATATGTTGGAGCATGTATAGAACGTCCCTCGCTGCCCTTCAACTTGATCTTGTGGACTTCTTCCTCGAGACTGGAGAGGAGTCGCTTCCAGCTTTGCTTCAATGCTTCTTCGTTCTTCTCGAAGTATTGAAGTTTTAGATCGCGGAATCGCGATGGCAAGGGCTCTGGTTTGTAGTCGGGCCGCAAGCTGGGGAACACACTGGAGATGTCGCCCGCGGCCTTGGTCATCGGCGACGCTGAGGTTGATGTCGATGCGGCGCGGGCGGTTGCCCTGGCTGTGAATCTCGATAATGTCATTTTGATCAGTAGCTTGCGTAGCTATGAGACCTCTGGGAATTGGGATAGCCCCAATGGCCTCTGCGGAGTATCTTATACCCCATGGGCAATTGTCGGGAAGCCCAAACCAGCGAGCGGGCCGGTTACTGCTTTGAGTAAGTTGCCGACGCCCCGCGTTCGAAGCGAGTTGAAATGGGGTATCACTGCGTCACTGTCCACTGATCCAGGCATTTCGGTGCGAGACGACTCGTAAAACTGCCGACTGGATCCATGATGTTCGGCTAGTCATTGCTTTCGAGTGGGAGATGACGATGGTTGGTGGTAGCAGCTGTCTGTACGGTCGATGCTTAGGAGAAATGAGCAGGTATAGTGGCCGAGTTGCAGGACTCGACCAACTGGCACTGCACCTCGATGTGATGCAGCGAAAGTAGTGGACTTCCTCCAGCTGTGCTCCATCTGTCCGCGATAGTATTCCCCAGAGTACGGGCGAAAAACCATACAAACTTGGGATGGCTCGAGTTCCTACGCATTGTGGCATAATCTTCGGTGTGACCACGATGAACTCTTCCAACTTTTGAACTCGAGGGCATTGTGTCACCATGGCGAGGAATGGCAGTTGTCTAACCCACCTACAATCTATGAATGGGCAAAGGGAGCCATGATAAGGAGAAGTGAGTGCAACTGCAGAAATTGGGTGTATATGCTGCTATGCTCTGTTGTACAACGCTGTACAAAGCCGGCTAGTGAGTGCGTCGTAAGGTGCGTGTGTATAGGGCTGCCCTCATTCCATTGGCAATGCATTATAAATGCAGAAATCGAGGGCTGGGATCACCAACTGCCCCCGTGACGCAATCGGTAGCGTGCAAGCCTTCTAAGCTTGAAGTTGCGAGTTCGAGCCTCGCCGGGGGCTGTTATTTTTGGTTGTTTGTTATGTGAATGATAGTGATGGTAATGAGCCTTTTTCTTTTTGCATCGTGGGAAGAGACAAACTGACTAGTACATGACTTCGCTTAGAATTTTGTCCAACTCTAAATCTCGGATCTCGCAAACCTAATTGCCATCCTATCAGAATGGTTATCCTACGATGAGATATCCCAAATGATGAGCCAGACTTAGTGTAAGCTTACAGAACCAATAGTGCTGTCCCTTTCACAATAGCAGCCCCCGTGACGCAATGGTAGCGTGCCAGACTTCTAATCTGGAAGTTGCGAGTTCGAGCCTCGCCGGGGGCTTCCTCATTTCCTTTTTGGCACCTACCTATCATCATCATGGTCATCTTATCCCACATGCTATGAAAACTAGGCTTCATAGATGTGATCCCTCCCTCTCTTTTCTTTTTTTGTTTTCAAGTTATCGTTGCTCCCGGGACGGTCTTGCGCAACCATGGCTGAACATCCATTCGCGCGAAGGCTATACTGACCACGCTCTTCCACTTAACCCAACGCACCATGATACACGATACTCACTCTTGCGGACGACCAGACCCAGTCGATTTCCCCTCATCGGTCTTTGTCCGGGTCCAGGTCAGCTTCGTCGAATCTCCTTCCCTCGGTCCACAATGTTGAATGCGGGTAACAACACCCCGAACCTTCGGATTGATACTGCCCGAACGAGGTATAAAGAAGACATAAGTCCATGTGGCACGGCGATAATAGCGCCCATTTCTGTCGCTTCTATCCCCAACTTCCATACACTATGTCCTTCTCTGTGAAGGGACGCTCTGCCATCGTCACGGGAGCAGGCTCCGGTGCGTCAACACTCCTTCACTGATTCCAGGCGGCTGATACGCGGATAAAGGCATTTCACTAATTTATCTAATGTAGGAATTAACCTCTCCTTTGCGAAACTTCTACTTGAGAATGGGTGCGGCGTTCTCATTGCCGACCTAGGGCTGCGCCCCGAAGCACAGTCGCTGGTGAATCAGTACGCGGCCTCCTCCAATGGGCCCCGTGCTGTCTTCCAGAAGACTGACGTGACCGACTGGAAGCAAGTGGAGCATATGTTTGAAGTAGCAGAGAAGGAATTCGGGGAAGTGGACATCGTCTGCCCCGGGGCAGGGATCTACGAGCCTGTATGTGCACCCCGTAAAAACCCCCGAAGAAGCAAGGGATGTTTAGCTTATGGCCTGTCTCGCATGCAGCATTGGACCAACTTCTGGCGACCCCCGGGAACGCCAGAGAGTCGAGATCCACGAGATGGGGGCCGGTACGCCTTGCTCGATATCAACTTGACCCATCCCATCCGCACGACGCAGCTAGCCATCGCGCACTTCCTCCGCAAGGGCAGCACCAGCAGCAACCAACGCCGCAAACACATCGTTCACATTTCCAGCATTGCCGGGCAGAATCCTGCTCTGGCAACCCCAATCTACGTAGCCACCAAGCATGCGATCAATGGCCTGGTCCGGTCCCTGGCCAAGCTCGACCAGAAATGCGGGATCCGCGTCACGGCCGTGGCTCCCGGGGTGATCAAGACGCCGCTCTGGACGGACCACCCCGAAAAGATCAAGATAGTCGACGCCAAAGCCGATGAGTGGGTGACCCCCGAGGAAGTGGCTCAGGTCATGCTGGCGCTGATCCAGCAAGATCATGTTGGCGAAATCATTGGGGATCAGACAGGTCAGGGTCCTCAGTTTGTGGTTAGTGGAGGAACGATTCTGGAGGTCTCCAAGACCGTGCGTTCGGTTAGTGCCTTTAATGATCCTGGCCCCGGTCAGCGGCCCGGAAATACGGTGTCGGACGCCAATAAGCTGGAGGATGAGGTATATGATTTGCTGTCGCAGCAGGGTTGGGGAAAGCCGAAGCTGTAGATTTTATTTTCATTGCTGTAGGGAAGCAGTCATAGTGAGATTGTGCTGCCAACGAAGAATGAATCAAGTGGATCTATTATAGGTGTACGGAGATGTCCAGCATCGCATTTCTTAACCCATTTGAGATAAAAAGAGGGGAAGGGGAAGGGAAAAAGGCGGAGAAGAGCGGCAAGGGAAGGTGTCTGACTAAGGAATCTAAATTGGGAAAGATACGAACTGACTGACCACAATCCAATCTCTCTCCCTCCAACTTATCTCCGCTCCTCTTGACTCGTTACTCTCCTCGCTTCTCTCTTCTCTCCCCACCCCCTCTCCCCTCCTCTCCCCCCTTCTCTCTAACTCGTGTCTTATTCCAAGAATACCACCTTTCACTCCCCTTCTCTCCCCATCTCCACCTTTTCCTCCCTCTCTCCTGCCTGCTGTCGCAAATTCCAGTGGCCTTCGATCTCATAGTATGCCGGGTTGACCCACCCCGGAATTCTCCTGTCGTGTGGCCACCTCTTATCAATCAATCACTTTCTCATTCAACCTCGACTTGTGCCGCCAACATGATGGACGATGAGGCTTCCATTGGGGTGGTTTCACCCAGAAGTACGTCTCGAAGGTAAAAACCCTCTTTTCCTCCGTACCTGCTTTTCTTCCGGCGCTTCTTATCGCTGACGGTTTATTGTTGCAGGCGTGGCGGGAGAGGGAAACGGAGCGCCGGACACCATGGCGACGCCAGTTGGATTAGTTGCGTGATCAACCTGGTCAACACTAGTGAGTTGGAACAATTTGCAGCCAATCGATGCTCTATATTGGCTTTTTTCTGACGGGATAAAACTCCGGTAGTCATTGGCGCCGGTGTCCTAGCCATGCCACTTGCGATCTCGCACATGGGAATCGTACTCGGTGTCTTTGTCATTTTATGGTCGGGAATCGCAGCAGGATTCGGTCTATATCTTCAGTCCCAATGTGCACGATACCTGGAACGCGGAACCGCGTCGTTCTTCGCCTTGTCGCAGCTCACATACCCCAATGCGGCCGTTATCTTCGATGCCGCGATCGCGATCAAATGTTTTGGCGTCGGGGTCAGCTATCTTATCATTATCGGAGATCTGATGCCGGGGGTGGTTCAGGGTTTCGTGGGAGGTTCTCCGGATTACGACTTTCTGGTGGACCGTCATTTTTGGGTAACAGCCTTCATGTACGTCTCCCCATGGGGATTAATACTGGGACTATCCTAATGTGTCCTACTTTTTCAGGTTGATTGTCATTCCTCTCTCCTACCTCCGACGCTTGGACTCGCTCAAATATACGAGTATTGCAGCACTCGTCTCCATGGCATATTTGGTTGTATTGGTTGTCTACCATTTCGTGATCGGAGACACAACCACTGATCGGGGTCCTATTCGCGTGATACACTGGGCAGGCCCTGTTCCCACGCTCAGCAGCCTTCCTGTCATTGTCTTTGCCTTTACATGCCATCAAAATGTATGATGCCTTCAAGCGTGATGCTTCATTAGAGCATTGCTGACTAGTGCAACAGATGTTCTCGATCTTGAACGAGATCAGCAACAACAGCCATTTCCGAACCACCGGAGTCGTCTTCTCTAGCATCGGTAGCGCCGCTGCAACTTATATTCTTGTGGCTATCACCGGATATCTTTCGTTCGGAAACAGCGTTGCTGGAAACATCGTTGGCATGTACCCGCCAGGCCTGTATGCTACGATTGGCCGTGCCGCCATTGTCATGCTTGTCATGTTCTCCTATCCGCTTCAATGCCATCCGTGTCGGGCGTCCGTCGATGCAGTACTGCGCTGGAGACCCAAGCCCGCGGGCTCCAGTGACAGCTCGCCCCACCGGCATCCACTTTTGGGGTCGAGAGGCAACCGTGCCCCCGAGCCAATGAGTGACCTCCGATTCTCCATCATCACCACCACCATTCTCGTGTTGAGCTATATCGTCGCCATGACCGTGTCGTCGCTCGAAGCCGTGCTCGCTTATGTCGGCAGCACCGGCAGCACCAGCATCAGCTTCATCCTTCCCGGTCTTTTCTACTACAAGATCTCTTCTCCTGAATCGCCGCACCATCAACGATTGATGAAGGAAGACGACGAAGTGGGCGATGCGATCATGTCTGACGGCAACAATGACGATGAGGACATCGAGACCTCGCAAACCCGTCCGCTGACGGAGAGTGGTATCCTTCGCCGCGGCACTCGTCAATGGCGCCGAGCACTATTGCGCAAGCTGAGTCTGGGTCTTGTGATCTACGGTGTCTTGGTTATGGTCGTGTGTCTTATCACGAATTCAGTCTTTCTCGCCTCTCATTAGCACCAAAGGCAGGCCTACGCAGAGTCAAGCTAGGCTTGACTTTGGATCCCCTTTCCATTCTCCACCAACCTTTGTCAATCATTTCTCTCTTTCCCCTACTTAAATGCTTTCCTTTTCCTATTCTATCTCATTCTCAATCTCAGTTTCATTTGGTTTCCTTGCTCCATTATCGCCCCCTTATTCCCCATTTTCCTCCCGCATTGCGTGCAGGTTTATTAGAGCTGGGGTCTTGATTCAGGATTACAGTCGATTGGAACTACATCACTATACCACGGCACGGCGTTATCAGGGGAATCCTTGTCTCTTGTCCATGCGTTTGTTAGACATTTACTTTTTTTTTCCTTTTCTTTTTTTTTTTTGATCTCCATTGGGATATACCAGAGCCAAGATTTTTTTTCTTATTCATCCGTGCTGCTTGCAAGCACGACCATACCACTGCTGTTGGGTAATGCGTTGTTTCGTGTTCGCTGTGCGTTGTGCGTCACATTTGGGGGATGCGCCAGCATGCTAAGAGTCGGATTGGGATTTTAATTCAGAGAATCAGAAATACACATATAAAACAATTCAGAGTGAGCATATGGCTATTCTTTCTTTTCTTTTATTTTTTTTTTTATTTTTTTATGAACATTAAGATTATCAAAAGATCCCTCCCCCTATCCCCGTAGACTGTATTAGAAGTGGAGCTCGACAGTGATTGAAGTAGACATGTACGTGGAATACAAGTCTCCGAGACCCACTTGTGGAAGCAACTAACCAATAGCCAAGCAACTTGGTTCTAATCTTTTATAAAAACTTACTACGGAGTAGTTCGTACATGTTTAACTATACTCTCTCTTACATCTGGATAAACGCTGTCTTTTCTGACTGTACATCGCACTTGTGGCAGGGGCGGCACATAAGGAAATCCGAGGACCGAGAACTCCGCATAACGCGTCAGATAAACACCTCCCCAGAATTTCTTCTCACCCAACTTCTTTCACGGCAGTGATGAATGATCTGGGCTTCCCCCAAAACGAACCCATTTCGACGATAACTAGCATACAACGACATCCATAATGTCTCAGCAAGAGCTACAGGCTCTGCTCCGGCAGCTTGAAGAGGCGCAACGACCACGGGCAGAAGAGCAACGACGGCGAGAACAGGCCGAGGAACGACTGAGGATCCAACCCCGAGAAACGACGCTCCCCGAGTTCCTCGATGCCTGCCATGTGCATCTGTTTCTCGGGCTATCAGTTCAAGAAGACCCACATGCATCAAACCACGGGCAATCCGGCGAACGCCGACCGTAAGCTCCGCCCAAACCAGATTCGCGAATGGGTCAGTTTTCCCGACCGAACAGGCATCAAGATGGGAGGATTTGATGGACCCGGGCCCTGAGTTTGTCACAGAGCGCTACTTCACACCTCTTTCGGTCTTAAAAGAATATGGGAAGGAGGCCCGGGAAAGAAAGGTCGGCTCCGAGTTGGATTTAAACCATTTCCAAAGACAGACCGTGGAGTCGCGCATAGGCCCTTTTTTCAATGGCGATGATTTGATTCAATCCACGGCGCAGTTACCCCCCCCACCTCTCGACTATTACACGTAACTTAATGCTTAGCTTGTGCCATATCGTTCATTCAATTTAATACTCTTGATGACATACCCACGAACAGCAACCGTAGGCCACCAACCCTGGAAAACAACCGAAGTACTTTCGGGTATAACGTTCATCGGTAGGTAGATCCTCGTTTCCGCCCCCCTTTTCTCCCTTCATCACTCGACCCAAGAAGTGGATGGGCTGTTTCGGCGGCTCTTAGTTTCCTATCGCGTGTGCTGCCAGCGCGTCCCATCCGGTTTCCCCACGTGCATGGTGGGAGGGAATGTGAGCGGACGAGATCGTGGTTTGTTGTTGTTGTTGTTGTTGTTGTTGTTGTTGTTGTTGGGGGTGTTACGTGCTACCAGAGGACGGCCGAAAATGGCAGGCCCACTTGGTCTAGTAGTGTGATCCAGATTGCTAGACGGGATATGTAGAATCTAGTCTATACCTATATATATTCCTGTAAAGAAGATAGATAGACTGCTTACACGCCTTTCAAGCGGGGTCTCAAACTAATATTGTGACAGACATATATTGTCTTGCGTCTGTGTATCACACACAACAAATGAAGATCTAACCGGCACGAGCACGCTGTGGCTGCAGATACGTTTCTTGGCCTGTTGTGGTTCTACGTGTCCGTGTCCGGGGAAGGGTTAACTCCAAGAGCACACTGCACCGATGAATCTGGCATTCTTTAGACCATATCTGATTTACAAACGTGGATGGAAAATGGGGGGATGGGTACGCGGGACTTCAAGAGCAAATATGCTGGTTGTATGAAAATGAAACAAAAGCAAGACGGGGCTAAGTCAGAGATGATCGTGAGATCAAGCACGCGGGCAGAGACTATGTCGAGTGGACAAGCCCTAGGGCCGATGGATTAGGTAAGAGGTAGAGGTTTAGAGAAATACAACGGAGCAAGGCCTGATTGGGGGCGAGGGAAGCAAAGCAGAGCGAAGCAAAGCAACAAGAGCGAGAAACTCCATTTCGTTATGTTATTTGGGCAATCTTGTTTGGAATTGGTGGAGTAGGTTTATGGTTTCTTTTCGTTGGTGTGGTTTGAGGGTGGTCCATGGGGGTGGAATGGAGGAAGCGGAATGGAGGGAGTAAGGTAGTGATAGTAGCTATCTAGCTGTAGTAAAACCTAAGCCAAGCAACCCTGCATCGCCGAACGCAGGAGCTTAGTTATTGCTCTGGCTGTTCAAGATGCGCAGGATGGCGAGGAACAAGTTCAAGATGTCGAGGTAGAGGGAGATGGAGGCGGCAATCTCCTCCTCGACGTGGTAGTGGCGCATGACGAGCTGGGTGTCGACGAGGATGTAGCCGGCGAAGACGAGGGCGGCGACGCCGCCGTAGACGAGCTCGACGGTGCTGTTGCCGGGGAAGAACATGGCCATGAAGCCGAAGAGGATCAAGAACCACAGCGCGCCGAACAGGTAGGGCATCCAGTGCGTGAAGTCGTACTTGGTCTGGCACGCGAACAGCGTCAGGGCGACGAACAGGCCCAGCGTGATCACCAGCGCCTGCAGCACGATCCGGCTCTCGTACAGCGAGGTCACCACGCTGATCGAGTAGGCCTCCATGATCGTGAAGCCCGACAGGAACAGCAAGTTGGCCGGGTACGACTTGCGCTTCCAGTAGGTTACCAGCATGAAGCCCAGCGCCCCGAACACCGACAGGATCATCACCCAGAAGTTGGACTGGATCCAGTTCCGGTAGCTGGGGCTGAAGAAGGAGATCGAGCTCATCACCGTCGTGAGGAGGAGTTGCACCGTCCTGAAGTTTTAAGAAAAGTGTTAGGTTCGTAAACACGTATATACAGCTGGCTACACTCCGGTTCGAGGTATATCGGGAGAGACACTCACAGAATCGCATAAACCTTGCGGA
The DNA here is from genome assembly GCF_003184765.1 of Aspergillus aculeatinus CBS 121060. Taxonomy (NCBI): domain Eukaryota; kingdom Fungi; phylum Ascomycota; class Eurotiomycetes; order Eurotiales; family Aspergillaceae; genus Aspergillus; species Aspergillus aculeatinus. The sequence continues at coordinate 355,732 of NW_020291484.1, forward strand.
TGAACTGCATACGAATGGGCAGGGTGCCCTCCGCCACAGTGCCGCCGAACTGCATCACATACTGTCAGTCTAGTTTGAGAAAAGGGTGGGGCGGAAGCTTTACCTTGAAGTCATCGGGAACATTGTCGTCTTCGCTGCGAGGCGCCGCCTGCGTGTAATCGGCAGTTGCCTGATAAGAGGGCGGGGGCTGGGTGTAAGCACGCTCTTCAAAAGAGTCGCGCTGCGGTGCGGGCTCATATCTAGTATTGGCAGCCATATTGCTTTCAGGGTAGCTTCTATGGAGTAGTGGGAAGACCAATCCAGAGAGAACGAGATGGTTAATGCTTTAAATCTCACGGCTGACAGGAAGACGGGGGGCGAAGTGAAGTGGAGAGAGAAGGGTCGAGAACGCGGGCGGAGATACCGCCTTTCGGGAGCCGCGTGACGTCGTTCCGTCACCTGATTCTCTTTATCGCTCTACGGAGCCTTAGGCAGAACATTTACTCTTCAACTACAAGGCACGGATTCGCAGCATCGTAAAATATGATCATCTATTATATGCGATATTATGTATAAATTCTATCCTCTAATATATGCCATGAATGCAGATATCCTATCGCTAGGACTTGAATGCGCGGCCCCGACCAGCTCAGAGGCTGTTACTCCCGGTCGTCGTCATCATCTCGATACTCCTCCACTATCACATTTCCACCCTCGGACGACGGCCGCGAGCCTTCTTCCTCATCTGTACTATCCTCCGGCGTATCCAGGCCCTCCCGAGTTATCGAAGCGCTATGCAACTCACCAGGACGCCTCTTACGCTGGAAGTCTTGGGCGTGGGCCGCAGCCAGCAAGGTACCAACCCGGGCAAGACCACGTGGGCTCCGGACAGACAAGCCTGGAGTGGGTGGCGTTCCTTGCTCGGCGTCGCCAATGGTAGGCACGGGCGCCAGAGGTTGATGGTCTTGAAGCTGCATGGCCTCCTCTGGCTGAGCCGACGGAGCCTGTGGTTTGGGAACTTCGTATGGGAGGGGGACATCCCTGGATGCTCGGAAGAGAAGAACGTTGGTGCAGTGTTCGTTCTCCACACGGAAGATCGTCCACACCCCTCTGCGGCCTACCTCTGAAAGTGCAACAGCGAAACTGAGGACAGCCGAATGCTGAATGTCTTTGCGGAAAATCGCATAGAAGATCCAGTTGAAGCGGACCACGACATCGATGACCATCCCAACATAATACACCCACGGCTTCCGGAAGGCGAGCACCTCGCGAAGCATTGGGTTCTTCGCGTGAGGGTTTCCGAGACTCCAATCCATGGCGAGATCCCAGACGGAGCAGTAGACAGCATTCAGCAACGCAAACGTGATGAACGGCGCCTCAAAGCTCGAGACCTTGTCGATACGGTAGAGACTCAGGGTACAATAGTAGAGGACAGTGAACATGTATTTGCCGAAGTTGAGCAAGTGAGGAAACGCGTTCCGCGTGTCGGCATATCGACGTAAGCACTGAAGAGCTCTCCAGATTCCTGGAAGACACGTGAAGAACCCCAGCAAGCGGGAGTGAGAGGAGTTACACTGCTGAGGGTCACTCCAGTGTTTCGCATAGAGACAGAAGAACAATTCAATATTCTAAGATCGATTAACAACCACTGCCAGAGTTCATGCAACAATAGAGTGATACTCACGCCCATGGCGTACGTCTGCGAGCAGTACATATCACCGAGAAAGAAGTCACGAAACTCGACGGGGTATAAACCAGCCAACAAAAGTCGCCACTACCATGCGTAGTTAGTTTTCAGCTGCGGTATGCCGACTAGAGCACTACTCACATTGGAATATGCCCACCACTTTCGACTGTGGTGGTATAACGTGCGCACTGGCAAGAACAGAACTATCACCGTCACACCTATCAGAACGACAGGCCAATAGATATATGCGTCGTTGATCATCATGAAGTTCAGCCACATGAAGAGACCTAGTATGAACAAGAAGAAACTTGGTAACTGCAGTCGCGTCAATATCAGGCAATCCACATGCCGAGATAGAAGTTCTGACCTCAGTTAACTGCCGCCAGTCTAATGCGTGTCTGGTGTCGAACTCGAAAACGAAGACGTAGTTTATCTTGGCCTTCGTCCAGACCATGCAGTCCAAGCAGAATAGGAGAAAATGCAGAACGATGAGGAAATAACCACCGTAGATCTATCGCCGTTAGATAACCCAAGAACTCGCGTACTGGGCATGCAAGACTAACCTGGAGCAAGTAGCTTGTATTCAGCTTCACGTCGGAATCGTCATTATCCAAATTACGGCTAGCATAAACCAATGCCTGGGCTGCAAACAGCATGCCAGCCATCAACAGGAGACCAGAACGGAATGTGTTCGGCGAGTAGTCTCCAGCCTTGTTGACTGTATGGCGCAACTTCGAGGCGGCAATCTTGCGGTTCCCGCGCTCAAAATAACGTGCGTAGAGGTCCTCTGCCGCCGACAACAAATGCTCCGTAACCTCACTCTGAACGAACCACGCCTTATTGACCTTCTCAGAGAGGTATCGCATCGGGGGGTGCGCATTGACAACCTTGTCATATTTCTTGTTAATCTTCCGGAAAGCGGTCCGGTTCAAATAGGCGTATGCCTTCAACAACTCCACGCCACGATAGAATTCTTGAAGCGCATGTTTAAGCTTTCTTTTGGCGGAGCGATACGAAACCTCGGCGTTGTTGGACTCTTCCGGCCGTCGTGCAAAATCTCTCCGTGTGATGGTGTTCGGTAGGTCTTGCGCTTGTCCGACCGGCGTTGCCAACTCTGCCAGGGCCTTCGAATTTTTCCCAAAATGACGTCCCGGGAAAGCATCCTTGATTTTGGCGAATCCGCCAAAGCCGTTTGCCTGCGCGTTGTCCTTCTTGATTCCACCGTTTTTCGTTTTCCCAAGCACTTCTTGGGTGCGCTGGTCCCGCATGATATGCAGCTGGCTTCGGAGCACCTTCAAACGCTCCGCCGCTTCTTGTTCTTTCATCTGATAGAACGAATCTATCTTGGCTAGCTCGCCATCAAGGAAAGCGAAGAACTCATCCTGCCGCTTGGCAATCTCCGATGTCGACGTATCAGTGGTGTCGCGCTTCTCGGGGGCATTCCAATCCTGGTAAGACAGCACCCGCTGCAGTAGGGAGCCTCTACGGTTCGACGGGCCTGCACCCGTGTTCCTCTTATAATCCTTTATACCACCGGCAGCGGGTTGTGGCGTCGAGGGGCTCCGGCGCGATCTGGCAGGCGTAGCTGGTCGCAAGCTATCGTATCGCGATAAAATCGGAGACGGGCTTTCGGGGCGGTGGTCGTCTGTATCATCCTCTCTTTCTGGCGACGAGAACTCAACCTCCTTAGGATCGATTGCTGGATCCGGCAACCGCAGCGAGGCCACATCCGACGAAGCAGCCTGCTGTGATGGCGGTGTGGCGACAATACTGCCATACGTGCCGACCACGCCCGAGAAGCGCGATCCAGGGGCCCGGAGGGGCTGACGTTCACTGCGCGCCGACGTTGAGCGCGGTGTCAAACCATTACTTCGCACCGGCGTGGAGGGAACCTGGAGGGTGTCCTGGGGCAAATCGTGTCGGCTTTCGCTTCGAAACGACGAGCGGGGATCCGAACTCAGCAGGCGATCGGACTGGTCATGTTGGGGGTAGGAGAAATTGCGGATGGACGGATGGCTAGGGCTGCGATTGGCTTTCTGCAGGGCGCGCGAGATGGCTTTGACTTTCTTTTTGCCGGTCTGTCGTCCCCCAGCGTCACACAATGATGAGAATCGGAACCACAAGTCCCTCCGCGTATGGGAGCAAGCACTGGGGAAGCACCAACCTTGTAGTCGAGATATTTAGCTCGCCATTCTGGAACTAATTCCTGTTCCAGCTCCCTGTCGCCAATGACTGGGTCAGCAACGCCTCACAGAAGACAAGCATTCCGGAGTAATGGTGGGTTGGGTGAGAGTGGGACACACTTGGCGAATTTCATGCTGGGAAGGCAAAGGCATGAGCGAGCATAATACGGTTGACAAAAAAATTACAGCAGATACCCAGGAGGATTTATGACGCAGAAAGTGCCATCACAGTGGCAACACGATGAAGCAGAAGAATGGTGGAGCAAGTTGACAGGGAATCTGGTCTCCGAGGATCAATCGATAAGGGCTCCAATAGTTCGTAGGGTTTGTAATCTCATTGCTCAGGGCGATTGGAAAGTAGCTCAAGACAACGATCAGTTCATTCTTGGGCCAAGAAGGTAGAACAAGCACACGATTCTCCAATATAGGACGAAGGGAAAGAGGAGAGGGGAGTAAAGAGACAGAGTAGAAAAAAAATAGAAGATAGAAATAGAATGTCACAGTGGAACGGAGGGCGGAGGTAGAAGCAGATAAGAATGGAAGAAGGAAAATACGAGTAAGTTCAAATGTGGAAAAACCAGAAGTAAAAATGCGAGAAATAGGTCAAAAGCGAGACCAGAGGCAAGCTACCACAGGTTCACTAACGCCCGTCATAGCGAGACAACTGACAGACAGACAGACAGACCGACAGAGAGCGAAGCGAGCAAGATACCTGATTTCATGGATCAAAATTGGTGAGGAACGAGTGAACCTTCTTTCTTGCCTGAATTGAGCGTCTATCGTAGCCTGATAGGCCCGGGTTTATGCACGTGCAGCAGCCGATGAGCTCATTTGCAGGAGCCTTGGCAGGGCGGTGAGTGGCCAGCATCAGTCATTGGCTGCTCTGTCATACCGGACAAAGTATCCCCATCAAGTAAGAGGTTTGCCGCGCATACACGGTGGTTGCTGCTCGTATACTCCCTCTCCACTACTTACAGTCCCATGGATGTCCCAGAGAGCTTCGCATTTTGTTCCTCATGATTGGGATTCCCTTGTCAGGGCCCTTTGGGGAGATTCATTGAATCGGTCAACATACGAAAACAAAAACAAAAAACAAAGAGGGTTCCCAGAGTGGAATTGAGGACCCGGAAAAGCTATCCCAAAACTGCCCCTCTCTTCCGCAGGAAACTATCTATCTTCACACAGGAACCGAAAATAGGCGCACACACTCTTCCCGACGATCCTTGCTTGCCATCAGTCGCAAACACTCCGTGATAATCCGCGTTACTTGCCCGATTGGGTGGAATCCTGCATACTGGCCATGCAGTTTGCGGTGGGCGTTTCAGCCTGCCCAGCGCTCAGCGTTTGACCTTCATAACTCTTGCATCGGGTTGTGATTCATCATTACGACTGTTTTGTTTTGGTTTCTACTCTTCCAGACCTACTCTCATGATTCGATGATAGCTCACCTGACTCTCCACCATATCGGACAGATCATATATGCGCGAGAGGGCTCGAATCCACAGGCCACGTCGCATGCAGAGGACCACGATTCAGGATCAGAAGAAAAAAAAACAATTATGAGGAATATTTTTCATTGGGAACACAAATCATCGGTATCATATCAACACACCCCCGGTCGACAAGTTCAGATCCAGTCTATCCCTTATCGCACTAGAGCTTAGTACCAGCCACGGCCTTTACCACCGGCCCTGGTCAGGGAAGCGGCCCTCGTCACGGAAGTGGGGGTGAGGAGGAAGGCGAGGGTCGTATTCGGGAGCGCCGTGACCGCGCTCGTAGTGCTCCTCGTACATCTGGTGGGCGTTCTCCTGGGCGTGCTTCTTGGCACGGATCTTGTCGACCTCATCCATACCCTTGGTCTCGGCAAGTCTGTCGATCTGAGAACCGACGATGCCAGCAAGAAGCTCCTTGGCGAAAGCGTGGCTAACGGGCTTGCCTAGTGGATACCATGGCGGTTAGCGTGGCTGTCTGACACAGGGAAGGGGGATGTAGTGAGACGGGAGACAATGCATACCCTCCTTGCGCTGGTGGTCCTCGAAGAGCTTCATGCCCTCGAAGGAAGCGGCACCGGCCAGAAGCTCGTGGGAGAACTTGGCCTCGTGGTGCTGCTCGCCGTTGTAGACCTGACGGTGAGCCTCGTTGGAATCGTCTGCAAGGCAAACGTGGTTAGTTGTGTTGCAAACATGTCCGTCCGATGCAGGTTACGGAAGTCAAACTGGGCAAGCAACAGGACAGGGATAATCCCGCGATGCATCCAGATGAGGGTCAGCAGCTGTGCATAGGAGCAACTTACCCCAGCCCCAAGCCATTGTGATTGATGTGTAATGTGTGAAGAGGTTGTTTGAAAAGGAGGAAAGATGGTGTGAGTGAATGGAGAGAGAAAAAGAAAGGCAAGAAGCAGGACGATGGACGCCTTATATACAGCCAGCTGTGCCTCAGCCAACCCACCTCAGCCAATTCAGCTCTCGTCGGCTAGGTACCCCTCCGCGCCCCCTGACCCACTGCTGTCGTGAAGACTAGAATAGCTGCAAGTCTGCAAAACTCTCAATGCCTTGTGGGGGAAGGGGTCATTGGCTGAATGGCGATGCTTTGGTGTGGCCCCTCCAAGGTGGGGTGGATGGAAAGGCAGATCACTCCCAGTCGTTGGTCCCCGCGCCACGTTGGTCATCATTTCACAAATTCACCTCAGCGCCTCGGAGGGGCAGCGTAAGCATAGCAGCTTAGTGCCGTCTGTGTGTGTAAGCGCTTCTCTGAAGGCTGTCTGAAAGAATCATGCTATTGGCTGCATCGGACAGCATACAGTCAGTCCGGAGGGGTCGGATCGCATGGAGTGAGCCTCCCGGGTTACTAGGTACTAGGTACGGAGGTACACTGTGCTCGGAAATCCGCCAGGGGTACTTTCCGTACAGCTGAGGACACGGTGGGCTTGTTTGTGAGCTGAAACATGGGTCCCAATGATAGGAGGCCGAGGGGTACAACAATGGCGTAGCCTAGACAATAGACAGTCGCCAGAGAAGAGGGGCGGACAGGATCATGACCCCTCCTCGTCCGTTGGTTCCGCCTGCGCCTCTGAAAATAGAGAGAGAGATGGCCATTGCCAATGCGGGACTAGCTGACTGATTCGCAGGATTTCACTTTTCCAGGCCCTTCTTGTGTGCCTACGTTCTAGGGAATAGCGATTAAGGATCATCGCCTCGAAAATACGTACGTGTCCCATAATTCCCACGATTCCCATGGGTAGGACGGGCGACACCGCTGGGGGGCCAAGATGCAGATGGGGATTGCCTCAGCCTTAAACTCTGGGTGAGTTCCATCTGGCTGTGGATTTAGCGCCTCGGCCACAACACTCGCCCGGGCTTGGCGAGGGCTGAGGACGAAAGCCGGCTGAACCGAAGGAACACTGTGCGCCAAGAAGCTCTTGTCAAGGCTTATCCTCTGCCCTATCTTGTGCAACTCGAACGGCCCAAGTCAAGAGCTGGCCTGGATATCAGATCTAATCTTCCCCAGATCTACTCATATGCATATTAGGCTGGTACGTAGTGTCTGGCCTGGCCTGGCGGGTAAATCTGGAAATGTCATGTTTTTCGGGCACGCGCAATGCTGCACGAAGTGGAGCATGCTCGGGGTTAATGGTTGGCTATGCGAGGTGCGAAAGTGATCGTTATCCCCACAGCTACTTGCCCGATTGATTCTACCGAAGGCTCCGCAATGTTCGATAGCCTGAGACCGGAAGTCCTGTAGCGTCCTTTCGGAGTTCGTGTCAGTCGGCTGTGATGACCTCTGAATCAGTGGCTTAGGGGGGGAGGGGGGGGGGGGGGCTGATGTGTGGCAGTGTCGGAATGTGGCTTGGGTCCAGTGGATGAGGCGAGGAAAGACATTACGTACTGCTTCAGCTGGAGAATGTGCATCATGTCCATCATTGTTACAGTCGGAGCACAGTTGTCCAGATGGTCGCTCTTGGCCTCGTTTCAGTGTGCATAGGATGGAAACGTCATGCCATGCCAGACAGGAGCCGTATCGAGCATGGAGAATCAACGATCATTCTCCGTTCCATCATGTCATTGTTCGCTAGTCGGTCAGGTCATGATAGACCGGTCATGGGAAACCTGCGATGACACGCTGCGATCAACTCCGAGTGTGAGCATGAGCATGAGCATGAGCATGTTGAATAAACACCTCGTGTCATAATGCAAACAACCTCTTGCATGACGACAGTAAACAGTAGCGCAGCAGCAGCAGCAGCGCAGCATATGCAGGACAGCCAGCCGACTAACCCAAAAGCGGCAATTACCTGCCCGCCCCGCCTACTGCCCGGCGGCGCAGACATGAGCTTTCCGCTGCAAGCTCTCCGTGCTCTCCTCCCCTCCCCTCCATCAAACACCTCAATCAACAAGACCACCATCCCACAAACCACCACAAGCCACAAATCACAACCCACAACCCACAACCCACAACCCACAATGTCAACCCCAACACAAACCCCTCACCCGCGCTCCCCGGTACAAACCGACTTCCCCTCCCACCTCACCCTAACAATCACGCCCCCCACGCCCCCCAGCACCTCCCAAAAATCCCCCAACATCCTCCTCCTGCTGCACGGCCTCGGCGACACCGCCGCCAACTTCACCGCCTTCGCGCGCGCCCTCCACCTCCCCGAAACCACCATCCTCACCCTCCAAGCCCCGCAGCCCCTCCCCTTCGACCTGGGCGGCTACCACTGGGGCGACGACGTGACCTTCACGCCGGCGGGGGAGCTGGACATGGACGCCGGGTTCACGCGGGCGGTGCGCCTGATCGTCCACGAGGTGATTGCGGGGGTCCTGGTCCGGAAGTGCGGGTATCGGTGGCGGGATGTGTTGGTGTTTGGGTTGGGGCAGGGCGGGATGGTGGGGTTGGAGGTTGCTGCTGCTGCTGCTGCTGGTGGTGGCTCTGGGGGACAAGGAGAAGGAGAGGGTGTTGGTGCTGGTGCTGCACTGGGGTTGTCGTCCTCGACGGAAAATGATCGGTGGTTGGCAGGGGTGGTTTCGATCGGGGCCCCGTTCCCGTTGTCCGCGGTCAAGAATACAACAACCCAAAGGAATCGGACGCCGGTGTTGGTGGTCGCGGGGAGGGATTCGGTGGCTGTGACGGATAGTGCGGTGCGCAGGACGAAGGATTGGTTTGAGTTTGTCGAGGTTCATCGGTATGCTCGCCGCGGGGATGGGATGCCCAGGAATCGGGACGAGATGTTGCCCGTCATGCAGTTCTTAGCCAGGAGGTTGAGGAGTTGGAAGGGCGTGCCGGAGGGCAGTGTGGAAATATCCTGAAAACAAGAAACAAATGGGTGGGATGTTATACGATATTCATTTTGTGTTGATTCATAGTGGTACAGTACATACAGAGTGAAAGTCTAGGGTGTATCTAGTCGACCTCCTCGAGAGCCTGGCGCGCTCGATCGATGGCCTGTCGGGTCTCAAGGGGAGACACCGGGACCTCCTCCTCCTCCACGGGGCGTCCGCCTCGCTGCACAATGCCACGGAGTTGGTCCTCCGTCTCGAGCAGAGCCGTGCGACCGTCCTCGCGGGCCTCGTTCTCGAACCAGGTCCGCGCGCTTTCCCACTTGCGCTGCTGGCGGCGCAGCGAGTAGATCAGACCGACCGCTGCCATCGTGCAGGTCTCGTACACAGACGCGGCAGGCCAAGAGAGATAGGTCAGGATCGACAGCGCCGAGGATAGAGTGGTTGTGGACATGCTGAACAGCACGAGTCGCTGCGCCAACGCCTGCAGTGCCGGCGCCGTCGTTTCGACCAGCTTGGTCCGTCGCGTGGATATCTGAGTCGGCCACGATGGTTCTTCTGTTGGACTGGACCCCGGAGTGGTCTCCACCAGTCCAGCCTGCTGGAACCGGCCAGCCGTCCAGATGACCTCCCTCTCAGCCTGACGCAGAAACTTGCGATCCAGGATCTCCCCGGTTATCATGCCCACGTCATCCACGCGCCAGAAGAGCTTCCACCACGCAAGACCCTTCCACGGCTTGCTAGCGAACCCTTCTTCCAGTGCGCCGCGGAGCTCCGTGTGCGCCTTTTCTGCCCACTCCGACACGGAACGATCCAACCCATCCCTCACCTCCACCGGAACCAAGCCCAGTTCTTGCTCCTGGATCCTCTGTGTCTCCTCCGCGACGACACCAGCCTCTGCCGCATCCAGTAGTGACGTGATCAGGCTGCGCAGCGAGGGATCCAGCGAACTGCCCGCCTCCGCCCGCAGCGCGGTCAGCCAATCAACCACGGGCTGCACACCACTGCTGTTCCACCCGCGTTCGTAGAGCGAGGCGTTCTGCACCGACTCACGGAACCTGGCCAACGCCTCGTCCGCCTTGTCGATGTCCACAAACGCGACCCGTCCATTGTTGTACTTCTCCGGGTTGGTCACCGGCAGCTCGATCGCGCCGTAGACCGACCCCGCCTCGTTCTTGAGATCCGAGCGGGCCATCAGCCCGCTGTAAGCCAGGAATCCGTCGACGCCGCTGCCGCACACGATGCTCCGGTGCACCGGGTACCGCACCATGTTGTGCCGGCCCGAATGCGAGGTCTGGATCGTCACCGTCGGCACCAGGAACGTATCGGCTGTGAACTTGGCATCCGCACGGGTATCCGCGCCCAGGCCGGTGATCAGGATCTCCAGGTTGCCTTTCTTCAGGATCGGCGAGGGGATCGAGATGGTCGGGAGGAGATCATTGGGTATGCTCTGCGAAACTGGACCGTAACTGTTTTCATCGCAAGATGCGATAGTTAGCGTGTGTTTTCCCTTTCCTGTTCATGGTAGATTCTTTAGAGAGCAAACCCACCGGATCAAGAGTCCTCTCTCTAAACCTCCCGCCCCCGCACCCATTTCCTCCAACAAGTCCTCCCAGCTTTCCTTTCCGTTCAGGGGGTCTGCCAGCAGCAGTTTCACCAGTCTGCGCGCCGCACTGGCATCGTTCAAGCCCAGCACTAAGCGATGTTAGCAAGCCATCGCCATTGTCAATCAATTACCAGCAGGACAGAGGGGAAAGACACTGGATGAACATACCAGCAACACGAATCACAGGGGTCTCCGACTCCAGGCCCCTCATTGCCAACTGCAACCGACTAAGATTGACTTGCTCGGGCGCAACATCTTTGAGCTGGTCGAGCGTCGTGTGGAGACTTTTCAGCCGCGGGGGGATGTTGCGGCCACCGGCATGAACGACAGGAACGGTGCTATTGAGGGGTCGCGGAGCAGGTGTGGAGGGTATCGGATGAGTGTGAGGTCGGAAATCTAGGGGCTGTGATTGCTGTGATGAGTTGAAGGAAGCAACGCCGATGGTGCTGTTGGCACGACGCGCAAGAGTGAGGGCGGTTTTGGTGTTTCGGCGCCAGGTAGAGCAGGAGGGACAGTAAAAGACTGTGACGGTGTCTCGGCCCGCGTGCGCAAGGCTCGCTGTGAGCGAGCCGCGTAGTTTGGGAGGCATTGAAGAGAATTGAAGGTTGGCAATAAGGATGAAATGGAAGACAAAGGGAGGAAAGCGAGGACGCCGGAGCAAGCAAGGTATCGGCGGATTGAAGTTGGTGGTTGGTCTTGGCGGGCCGGAGACCAGCCGGATAACTTCCACCACATGTAAGGTACCAGGCATGATTTCGGCGGTGTCTGTTCTCGTATTTCATTATCTAGGCATTTACGGTCCCATTCCTACGCTGGCCATACTACAATATTCAACAGCCGAAGGGCGGGGCTGGAAGATGAGGGCAGAATTCATAGTGTATCAGTTCATCAACTCATAGTTCAGACGTCACGGACGCCTGGAACCGCTTGTGTGCAGAAATTACATGATTTATCCCTCGTCCGCCAACTCCAGTCTTTGATACAGTGCTTGCCGCCAGTGCGATCAGCCATCTAATCCAAGGTGGTCGTCGCTGGACAAGATCACTCGCCCGTGGGGTTCGAAGCTGTGAGTTTCGTTCAATACAAGGGTGAAGCAGTTGCACGCCTAAAATTTCAAGGAAGGATATCTGTCCATGTGCCACGTTCGCCAACCCGGCAATTCTCGATTAAAATGTTGTCTGACGCTCATGCCTCCCGGGAAACGGCAGCAGGGTCTCGTTGCCGACGAGTCTTGCCCGAGCCAGCCGACCTAGATAAATTAGAACCTGCCGTTTGACCTTCGGAAGGGAGCAAAACTTACATGCTGATTCTGCGAGCCACCGTGGCCAGGCCGGCGTCGTTGTCGGCTTCATGCTGCGCCCGCTCGAGAGCAATGCGTCGGTCCTCTTCACTGCGTCGCATGACTTCCTCCTGAGAAGGAGGCAGGCGTTCGTTCTGCAAATCGACCTTGCGCGCATCTTCAAAGTTCGTGATGGCCTGCTTGATGCCCTCCGCACCCAACATCAAAGTACCCGCCGGCAGACGACCACCAGCCGCGGTCTTGAGCTCTGTGACCCGTTCAGATTCTTCACGCAGCACCTGGAACACACGCGACAGACGGCCGATGGCCAGAATCTTGTTCTTGATGGCACGGCGCTTGAATTCGCTGCTCTCCACATCCATCTGCGCCGCTGGCGGTGAAGAGGGCGCTGTAGGTGATACAGATGTAGGGGTCTCTTCTTCAAGCTCCTCCTTGGAGCAGGTGTTGAGGATTGCAATCAGCATATCCGTGATCTTCTCACCGACGAAAGGAAGGGACCAGGTGAAGACGTCCATGAAGTTCGGCAACCAGTACGGGTGGGGGGTGCAGTTGAACTGACGGATGTTCATGACGTTGTTCTCGTACTTCAACACAGCGGCTTTGTTGTTGTAGACATCCAGGTAGTTGGGAGCGCTGAAAATGGTCATGACACTGGGGAAGCCCGTTGTCCGGGTCTTGCGGTACATGCGATAGCCGGCATCTTGAGCTTCGTGCGCGCGAATGATGGAAAGAAGGTTGTTCTTTTCGAGGAAAGCGCAGGCCGCAGGATATGAGAAGAAGTACGAGCAGCCTCGCACGCTGTTGTGAATGAAGTAGTCTCCAGTCTTCTCTTGTCCGAATTCTTCCAGAGGATCGGCCCAGAGGATATCACACATCAGACCGTGAGTCGGAGGTTCTCTGAAACGGTCGATCTGAGCAGAGTGCATCAGCTAGCGCCTCACTACACAACCAGTAGAGATACGTACCGCCTTGATGTCCTCCAAAGAATGCAATTCAGGGCTCAAGCCACCGTGGATACACAAGAATTGCTTGTTCATGACCGCCGCCAGCGGCAGCGAGCAGAAAGATTCAATGCAGGCCTCGTAGATGCGCTCGCTGTACTTGTGCTTACACTCCAGCTTAAAGGTGAAGTAGTCCGTCAAATGTCTACATTCGTGATTACCCCGCAGTAACCACAGAGTGTTGGGGTACCAGATCTTCAAGGCCCACAGGTAGAGCACACACTATGGCGGAGGGTCAGACCGAAGCGGCTAGCAACGGTGGCAGAACGAATACTTACCTCGATACTGAAGTAACCTCGGTCGACATAGTCACCGAGGAAGAGATAGCGGGTCTCGGATGGATCGCCACCGACTTCGAAGAGCTTCATGAGATCGTAATATTGACCGTGGACATCACCGCACACGGTGATGGGCGCATCCATCTCCAGTAGGTTGGGCTCGGCTCTGAGCAGCTGCGTTCCAGCCTGTATGATCCATAACGCTTGGTCTTCCGTAAGACGACCTTCCCGGTAGAAGTGCTGTTTGAGAAATTGGAGGTTGGGCTTGGAGGGGTCTTCAGGAGACCAGAACTGATCGTCCGACGGGGTGTTCAACGCCGGCGCTTGCACCTCTAGGTGGTTGCCATGCAATCAGCGAGATTCTTTGTACAGAAAAGGACTCGAAATATTGAGGCGGGGAATGTGGCAAACCTTTGATGACTCGCTCGAGGGTGGACACCTGAGAGCCATCTTCCATGACATGTAATGTGAAGTCGATCTCCGGGACCGGCTTCTTCTCCGTCACCGCACGCGCGATGTTGCGATCCATGGTGAATAGGGATTCGAGGCACAAAGGAGGCTGAGACTTGGATCAGAATGAATCGCAAACACGTTGTGCCCCGGAGTATGAAGGAAGAGGAGGGGAAAAGGGGAAGGGCGACAGGCGCGGAGGCCAGTTGTTGGTGGTGGTGGTGGTAGTGGTGTTGGTGGGGGGTAAAGCGCGGGATGGGGGATTTCCCAGCCGAGACACTAGAGAAAGAGCAGAGCAAGAGGAAGAACTTGTGGCAAGATCGAGCTGCAGGGATGATCTCGGGGCGAAGAGAAACCAGTAAGGTGGAGAAGAGGAACCCGATAATAGGGTCGGGAAGGAGGAGTCGAAGAGGGGGGAGAGTTAGTGGGCAGTGGGCACTAAAGTAGAAGATTTTTAAGGATTTAACGATCTTATATCAGATGGGGGGGGGGGGAAGAAGTGGGAATTGAAGGCCGGGCCAATACAGACAGAGACACTGAGAGAATAATAGGAGAAAGAGGGTCACTTCAAGTCGGGGCTTGACTAGACAGAGAAACTGAGACAATAATACCACAGTGCCACACTCTTTGAATAACTAACTAGTTAGTTAACACCTTGTAGATAAGCAAGAGTGGCTATTATTGTAAGGGAAGGGAAGGAGGGAAGGCTGTCAGACGAGCTGAAACCGGGTTCTGCACTCTCGTGTGCTTCTCTTTTTAAGTTGATGGAGATGATAGATACTACTAGGTAGTAATCACATTAGCAACATTGGCATTAGTTACAGTAGGATAAATTGGATTGATTCCGCTGCAATTCGACGTCAGACCCAACAAACCGTATTGACGGGTAATAATCAGCCGCAGTCGGGGATTACCGAGGGGATTACCGCCTCGTGACGGTCCCTGTAATCTTCCCACTGCTCCATCAAGGCGGGGAACTCTCGGTCTCCAACTCCAATTACCCTGGACTGTAACTATAGTTCCCTTCATGCATCCGATATAACTACTCCTCTGGCATTCACTATAGAAGAACTCCTCACTGACAACACTGACCATACACACATACACACAAATCTCAGCAGTTACCAAAATGTACGAATCCTACCGTAAGTATCCCGTCCCCTCCTCCTCTCCTTCTCTCAGCATTCTGACCTCAACCCAGGCCCTCATCCCCTCCTAGCCCAAGTCCCCTTGACCGTCTCCCCGTTCATCAACCTCCCCACCACCGTCACCCTCCCCTACACCTACAAGTCGGTCCCATCCACCATCCCGCCCTCCGTCACCGTCGACCCCAGTAACCCGGACCTCAAACCCCGCTACGTAGTCTCCTCGAGCGGGGAGCACGCCGCCTCCCCGGAGGAGATCCTCGCCGCGTGCAACGCCCTGGAGCAGCACCTGAACAAAACCCGCCGCGACGCCGAGAAAGCCATCCGCGACTGGGAGGAGTCCATCGTGCAGCGCGACCTGGCGGAGAAGCGACGCGTGGCGCCCGGATGGCTGGACCGGGAGGAGAAACTACTGCGGCCGATGAACGCGGCCGCCGGGTCGGGGTCACCGGAGGGGGGAGCAGCCCAATCGAGCTTGCTGGACAGTCTGTCCGCTGCGGATCCGGGGGCGGCGACCTTGCCGTCGATGGTGCCGCGCGATGAGGGAGAGGAGCTGGATCGGGCGTTTGGGGGGTTGAATGTGAAATGAGCGGGGGCACATCTGCTGGGGCTTGTTAGGCCATGAGGAGCTTATGATGCTCATGCGACGAGGACTCTATCTCCTAGAAGATACGCGCTTCGAGTTGGCGCTGTCGGTGTGTCATAGGTGCTGCGCGCGCAAGACGGGCCATGCAGAGAGGGCCCCTTGCTGGACCGCGGCACGTCAGACGGCGAAGCCTCGCATCACCACGCCGTCGTGTCTGGAATTGAGGCTCCAGGTACACAGCGTGCCGCGCAGTCTGCATGAGCTGAAATAGATTGAAAGAATGACTAGATTTGTTCAGATATGGGACAGTGCAGGATTGCCATGTCATAGAAGGCATTGAGCGGAGTAGATACAGACAAACAATCCAAGCTACTATCAAGCTACGCATCCAATCCAGACCATCAAAATTGCAACCTTGTCGCACCTACTCCCAAGACCATCCTAAGCACTAACCAGTATCAAAAATAAAAGCCACCCAGCTACTAAATCTCGTAAAACCGCATCCAAAAAGTCCAGCTGCAGCTGAGGAGACGACCGGCGTCCCGAATCGGAGCTCCTCAGCTCCCGCCCGCGGTCCGCAGCTTACCTATAGGTAGTTACTGTGGTAAAGCTCCCCGCCGACCCAAACTCTCCATCACAATTTCTCTTCTTTCATCTCTTCCCCTCCCCTCCCCCCCAAATCCTCCCCAACCTCACATCCCCAACTCTCCGAACAAACGCGCCTTCAGTTTAAAAATGGAACCCCTAACCACCGCCCCCGACACAACAACCTTCATCCCCCTCGCCGAGCACCAATCCCGCACCCCAAGCTCCTTCCACACGGGCCCAGCCATCCTCTACCACCACCGCACAGGCTGCCACCTGGTTGTCCTCGAGCGCGACCTCCTCGCCAACCCGACCCTGCGCGCCTTGCAAGCCAGCAACCCGAATGGCGCTGACACCACCACCACCACCACCAGCGAAGAGATGGCGAATGCGAATGCGGATGCGGATACATCATCCCCCAAGGAACTAACGCTCTCCAACATCTCCGTCTGGGTTACATCCGAGTACGCTGCCCCCCAACCCTTCCCAACCCTTCCCAGCTATTCAACCTTACCCTCTCCCAGAAAGGAATCCCCTCAAAGTCAAAGCTAACCAAACCCCCCAGCAAATTCCTCCTCTACTCCCCCACCACAAACGCAGGGCTCTCAATCCCCTACCCCTCCATCTCGCTGCACGCCATCCAACGCCTGCGTCTCCCCACCTCCGCAACCAGCCAGGCCGCAGAAGAGGAACAGCAAGGCCTCTACATGCAGATCGCCACCCCGTCCACGGCGGGATTCTCGGCCGAGGACGACGAGGAGGAATGCACGATTTTGACGCTGGTGCCGCCTTCTTCACACGCCCCAGGACAGCAGCAACAAGCAGAGGAAAAGAGGGAAGACGGGCTTGGGGCGGAGACCGAAACGGAAACGCCGACGCAGGCGCTCTACGCTGCGGTTTCGGCGTGCTCGAATTTGCATCCCGATCCGGTGGAGCCGGGGGATGAGGAGGACGACGACGAGGATGAGGGGGAAGAAGGACAAGGTCACGGAGATAGTGCGTTGTTGCAGTCGGGGTTGATTGCGATGGGGAATGGAGCGGGTGGGTTGCCGCCGCCGATGGATGGGAGTTCCGGGTGGATCACGGCGGAGAATATGCACGAGTTTTTCGATGAGGATGGGAATTGGATCGGCGGCGGGCAGGAGCCTACGTTGTCTCTGGGCCCCGGGGCGGGGACGGTGAGGCAGAGGGAGGAGGACGGTGCGGAAGCGCAGCAGGATGGTGATATCAATGGGGAGGCGGAGAGTGAGGAGACCAAGTGGAGAAGAACGGATTAGTTGCACGATGCTCCAGAGTTCTATACAGATAGTTAAGTTATGAATTAATATCTAGATGGTAAGATTACAAGGCCCACTCCCCCATCTTGCGTTGGCTGTACTGCTCAGCTCGTATTACATAGTTATCCTACCTACTACTACTCGGACATTGGATATCAACAGAAACGCCCGCACGCTAAGCAAAACCGGAACCAAACCTCGAAACAACAACCGAACATGATTTTGAGTCACCAAGCAATGCATCAATTGGAGTGTCTACTCCTTCAAGAATCCGTCGCCGTCATACAAGCTGGCCGGGGTGGCAGCACCAATGCCCAAACCTACGGCCCGTCTCGTCGGAGTCTTCAGCTCTTGTTTGGATCGGTTGTTGCTCGACTTGGTCGGTGATCGATCACCAGGCCCTTGGCTTTTCGTCCTTTCGACACGCTTTGCAGCCGGCTCGTCGGGGAGTTCTGTTGCTTCCTTGACCAGAGATACTGTAGGTTTCGGCGGTGCTTTCAGCTCCAGCGGCCCATCTTCCCAGATAGAGACAATGCCCCCGGTTTGCATGATCGGAGACTTGGGATTACTTCCAGCTGGCGGAGGACGATGGTGAGGGCGGTGTTGTCGCAGGGATTGGGGTGGCTGTTGTTTTGCGATAGCTGGATGATTCATCTTCGGGGCGCCTGGCGGAGCTTGGCCGGCCGAATCTTGGTTCCGTGGCGATGCTGTTTGCTGGACATCAGTCTTCGGTCGCTGGGCTGACTCAGTGGGCTTCCGTGCCGGATCTTTGCGCATGTGAGGAGGACGAGAGGTGGTTCGTAGCGACAACTTTGCATTGTCCTCCAACGGCTGTGAAGGGCGGTAATTGTTGCGCATTTGCCGGCCCGGCTGATTGCGCGGGCCCTTGACGGCCGACCGACGCGGACTCCCTGGACTTGACATGTTCTCATATGTAGATGGCGAACTGGTATGGCTGGACATCATCCAAACAGGACTGTTCGCCTCGGGAGAGGGGGTGTTGAGCAGACTGGTCTCAATTTTCGGAATGGGCAGCGTAGTGACAATCTCCGGCAAAGAATTTTCCGCATTGATCATGCTCATCATGCTATCCGTCGAGTCGCCTCGAGTATGCTTTCGCCTCTTGGGTGTGCCTCTGCGTGAGGTTCGACGGTCTTCCGAGACATCGATCACGCGCAGGCGATCATTTTGCTGAGAATGTCGAGTACTGTTGCCCGCTGAGAGACTAGATACATTTGAGGGGAGCGACACATTGGATGCTGACAGGTCGGATACCTGAGAACGGCGAAAGTCGATTTCCCCAACGTCTTCTGGCTCCTCGGCAGTCGGAGAGAATACAGGTCCATTGAACGTGACGGGGGGATGGATCGAGATGCGGACGCAGTTTTGTCGCCGGTGGCCCTTTGGTAGACTGTTCCCGCTTCTCATCGCAGATGCCATGGGTTGCTTCACATGGCCGGCTAGGGATTGCGCAGAACTTTCCGGTGTGGCTGAACCAGTCAGTCTATTTCTAGGGGCACTTTGTGCGTTGGTGTTCGCGGCATTATGAGGTCCAGCGTAGAAAGGATCGTGGCTTCGTCGTTGTTCGGTTTGCGGCGGGATTCTCTGCATCTGGCTGAAGTGCGGCAGCAAGGCCGCATTGCGACCAGCGGCGTTGAGGATAGGCGTGCTTCCCAACTCCAACGGCTTGACGCTCATAGCCGAATCACGTCGAGAATGTCCCACGGAGACAGACTCACTGCGTCGTGGCGGCGGGCTGCTCCGTTCCATCGAGGTAGGGCTGCGGGCCGTCAAGCTGCGACGGGGTGAAGTACGACCTGATTCAATTCTCTGGCCC
Organism: Aspergillus aculeatinus CBS 121060; assembly: GCF_003184765.1. Taxonomy (NCBI): domain Eukaryota; kingdom Fungi; phylum Ascomycota; class Eurotiomycetes; order Eurotiales; family Aspergillaceae; genus Aspergillus; species Aspergillus aculeatinus. Next base: position 374,922 of record NW_020291484.1, read on the forward strand.
TCCCAAACAGCAGAAGATGTAGGAGGAAACACAAACGGCGCTGGTACAACTGAGATGGGCGTCACAAAGCTACGCCTGTCAAATTCCAGCCGTCCAACGTCATTGGCATCGAACGGCGTAAAAGTAGGGCAAGGCGGTAGTGCTGGCGAAGTGAAGTCGCTCTCGATATTGGTCGATGTCCGTCGGCTTTCGTCGAGTATGGAGCTGTCGGCTGTCTCCAAACTCAACGAGGAGAAACAAATAGAGTCATTCTTTGACAAACGGAAGCGATTTGGCGGGTAGGCACATGGTGGGGGGGGTACAGGCTGCTCTGGCATTGTCCCAGCCGTTTGAGCGGTGATGCTTCCGCCCCGGACTCGGGCAAAGGGGGGATTGATCCCTTCTGGGTTGTCCTCTAAAACCGGATACAGATTTCCAGAGCGTTCCCGCGAGTGGACCAAGGGCCACGCTCCGGAGATTGGACGCATAGTGATCTCGGCTCGCGGGTGTTCCTCTTCTCTCTCAGGTGTGTGCCTCGGTGTCGTCTCTGTGGGCAATTCAACCGCTCCATCAACAGCGGAGCTCGACAAGCGCTCGTTGATACAGGAAACCACCGGGGATGATGAATAGCGCTTTTCGGATCTTTCTGTCAGCGGCGAGAGAGAACTGAGGCGTGGCGGGCCTAGGAAGCCCTTCGACACTCGCGCAGAACGCGTAGACAAAGAACGGGACATCGGCCGACGCAAGTCGCGGCCCTTTTCATTTAGAGGGGATGATGACTCCGAGTCTCCTGGAGAAGTAGGCAGACTTTCCCGAGACGATAGCACTCCCCATTCAGATGGCTTCCCATACGGAAGTTGGCCATATTGTCTCAGCGCCGTGCCTTCTTCGCGGGAGAGTTCAGTCAACGTCTCAGCCTGGTAGTGCTGCAAGCCAAATTGACCGTGTTTGGCATTTGCCACCGCCAGGGACAAGCGGTCATGGCGTACTCTGACCCATATGACCGTCCCCACGACTGCAGCGACTATGAAAAGAACCGAACAGCTGACGGCTATCGCGATCACGGTAGTCAGTGGCGGCATGGCTGTTTCCTTCCTGCGATTTCCTGACTAGACCCGACCGACCCTGGTTTTCTGAGCGTTAAGAGCGCGTTCACCCATTCAAATTGCCGAAGCTGGTGTTGTTGGTCTGATTCTTCTCGTTTCGACGACTTTAGATCCAGTCAGGGCCGAAGATGAGGCTGGGAGGACGTTGAGCAGCGTTAAGCACCCGGCAAGACAAGGGACTGCAAGCCACGAACACGCCAACACAGAATGGAGGGACAAACAGGGAGCATGCTGGATAAGGAGCGGACAGAATCGGGAGGCAGGAAGGATTCGTTTGTTATGATCACCCCGATGAGGCAGAAGAATGTGTAGAGCATAACAGTCGGGAGCGTGAGGAATGTAGCAACGGTTGGTCTTTGTCCGTCCCAGACAAAACATGCGGGCTTAACAGAGCATGTTATTCGTAGAGCATGATTCAGCTATCTATTGTTTATTGAGATATTTCAACTGCTGCGTGAGTGAGGATGCATTGGGGAAATGGCAACTGCCGCCGTTCCGGGTACCTTGCTGCTAGTTGCACGATGGTTGCGTGCGTTAGTCAGTAAGCTTACTCAGTTAGCTCAGTAGTGTGTAGCATGCTATATGTCAGTCCATCTTCTTATTGACTTTGTACGAAGGTTCATTGATCTTGTTGGGATGAGCCCGGTAGGAATACAGTCCTCGTTGCGTATCCACTGCGGGGAAGTCATGGTTCGACTGTTTATGTGAGCTTCCCATTGCGATGTAAGACATCGGGAAAAGAGGGAAATGACACTCTGGTCTGTCTGAGCGAGTGACAAGTACAGGAATGAGCGGTATGTCTGGGTTTTGTCCACTTTATTCAGAGCATCCATCCACAGTTGTGGATGTTGTTGTTCGCGGCGGTTGACTTGACTTTCCTGATTCGGAAATCGGACCGCCGCAGGTGCCATGACTGTCGGGAAGCAGAGGGTGGAAGCGGAGAAACCTTTCTTCCCCGCCAACGGCTGGGGAATCGCTTCAACTATGGATCCTGGATGGAGCATCGATCGATGCACTTCGGACTCATACGCGCGCATTTGTACTATGTATGATTCTTTCATAAGACCACGGGTGAGCTCCGGCGGGTTCTATCAGTATCATTCGCCTCATTCAATGTGGAGTCCGCCGGAGCCGGTTTTCACCTACCTTCCGGCGGATTTTGTCTACTGAGCACAGTTGCATAGTAGCTTGGCTGTAAATCTGTTGTATACATGCCCCCACTTCGAGTTGACGGCGAGAATCCGCCAGAGCCGTCGCAATGGGGACTGGATGTCTCTTTCTTTCTGCTCGACAGGGTATGCTGCATGAGTTCCATGCACATCAGATGCTGTCATAGATGCCTGAGCTATCTGCTGGAGCGAAGCACAGTACTCCGGATATATTCACATTTGCGGCCAGATACTTGGGGTGCTTGCTGTCATGCAAGAAGCAACAGATACGACTCGCTTTCTAAATGTCCGTCCGACAATGTCATAGCGTCGGCTCCATCCCACCGTGATGATTAGTGCGTGGTCAAAGTGGATGCTGCACCTCGGTCCAACGAGCTATGAGCGGCGGAAACATTCGAAGTCTCAGAGGGCAACGACTCAGCCTGTCTTCAGCTGGATCGGCGGCTCCTGAGCGGGCTCGAGCTGTCCAGCTTCAATCAACTTGCGGCTGGTCGTGCTAATAGTCAGATGTATCTAAGCTCCGGTCTGAGCATATAAATCCACGTTCCCTCCCGGGATGCACCCCGGCTTTTATTCTCCATACCCTCGTGCTCTTCTCTCATTCATCCTCCATACCTCTATTTTCTATTCTCTCTCCTATCTCTTTCTAGACCTCTCTCTTTGCTTTTCAAAGTTACCAGAATGGCAGCCAACCCCGTCCAGAATGGACTCTTCGTCCACGAGAACACCACCCCTCCCGCACACCCCAGCCTAATGCAGATGTTCTCTCTCAAGGGCAAAACCGCCATCGTCACAGGTGCTACGGCCGGCATTGGATTCGCCGTGGCCAACGGTTTAGCCGAGGCCGGAGCCAACGTCGCCATCTGGTGGAATACCAACGAGAAGGCGGCGGAGAGCGCGGCGAAGATTGCCGAAAAATACGGTGTTCAGAGTAGGTTGACCCCTTAGTACCCTGGGCAGTCAATGCATAGGCTAACATCCACCAGCCAAGGCGTACAAGGTTGAAATCAACGACCCCCAAGCCGTGCAAGAAGCGGTCGACCAGGTGGTGAAGGACTTCAACGGCCGACTGGACGTCTTCATCGCCAATGCCGGGGTCGCCTGGGTGAAGGGCCCGATGGTCGATGCTCCATTGGAGCACTACGAGCACGTGGTGGGCGCCGACCTGAACGGCACCTTCTACTGTGCCCGGGCGGCCGCCAGCCACTGGCGCCGACAGAAGGAACAGGGCACGGATCTGTTCGGCAACCCGCTGGAGAACTTCTCGTACGGGAGCTTTGTGGCTACCGCGTCGATGAGCGGGCATATTGTCAACATCCCCCAGATGCAGGCGGCGTACAACGCAGCCAAAGCGGGGGTCATTCATCTTTGTAGGTGCCCTTCAGCATATTTTCCGGCCGGTGGATACTGACCAGCCTCCAGGCAAGTCTTTAGCTGTTGAATGGGTCCGGTTCGCTCGGGCCAACAGCGTTTCCCCGGGTTACATCGCGACGGAGCTGTCCAACTTCGTGCAGGACGACACCAAGAAGATCTGGCGGGACAAAATCCCCATGGGCCGGGAGGGTCTTCCGGAGGAGTTGAAGGGCGCCTACCTGTATCTGGCCTCGGATGCGTCCAGCTACACGACGGGGGCTGATCTTGTGGTGGACGGCGGGTACTGTGCTCCGTAGGCTTTTCAACACACACTCACGTGTATATATACCTCTTCCATTGCCATGTTTATACGGAGTTCTTTCGGGATATGGATTACATCCCCGCGAGAGTCCAGACAAATCAACTAGATTTCCATCAAGTGGGATTTCATCCCCCAAGGTTTCGTAAGAATCTCACCGCTCCAAAGAACCACCGAAGACACTGAACCACAAAGTACAGAGTACTCATCACACAACCGCCACGAAGCCATGCATAGTGGCTTGCATCCCCGCCTGCTGACGAAAGTTTGCCGCGCCACCCCTTTACTCCTACGGTAGACAAGTGATTGCGACTCATCCGATATGATTCACACCGCTTATTCTCACGCCAGGCTTCTGCCTCGATTCCACCTTCTCTTCAAGTCTATGTACAGTAACTTACGGAGCACGGAGTACGGAGATCTACTCAACGAATCCCTTCTCCCAAACCAACCCCACATAATACCGCACCACGCCCTCCACCAACCGCCCAAACCATTCCCCAAGAACCCCATCCCCAACCCCGGCGTCACTATCGCCATCGCCCTCACCCTCACCATCGCCAACAACCCGCTGCCGTCCGAGTTCCCCCTCCTCCCGCTCCCACGACGTAGACGGTCTCGTCCTCCGCTCGAACACATCAGCGTAGAGGAGGGCGGTCTGCGGATCGAAGTATTTGCTTAGCGGGGTGCTTGGATTTTCAGTATGAGCATTGTGCGGATCAGAGCTGGGGGGTTGGTCGGCGGTTGGGGATGGTGAGCTGCTGTAGTCTGTTAGTTCTTGTATACGACGGGGTGGATGCAGTAACAAGAGAATCCCCGGGAAACTCGAGAGGGAGGAGGGGGGTGGCAGTGGACATGACATGACAGACCCATCCTCGACTGCTGCGAGACGAGCGTAGCCATCTCGTCCGCTGTATCGGGCTCGGAGACGACGACGGTAGGTGCGGATGGGGCCTTGGAGGCGGTAGAGGCAGAAGATGAGGGAGAGGAGGAGGCTGATGGTTGGGAGGAGGGGGAAGGAGGTGGAGGGCATCTTGCTGCAGGATTGTATTGCAAGTGGTGGTGGTGGTGGTGTCGTTTAGGAGGTATGTTGGGTGGTTTTGAGATTCATGGTGTGGTGTAGATGGTGTCGTGGGGGAAATATCTCATCACTACGTACTACATACAGTTCTACTCTACTCTCGCGACACCAGGTTGAAGCTGAATGCAATTGCCGTGACAAAGGGGGTGGAGTAGGGCTGAAAGGGGGAGGGACAATGGCTTTGCGCTATGGGTTTGGGTGGTGGAACCCCCTCGGTGTTATTGGCATAGGGTGTTGTGAAGTATTAGGTCTAGAGGCACCCAGCTCCAGCTTCTCAATTGTCTAGACTGACGCACCAGACTCTGCGCATTGACAAAAGTCATCTAATTAAGAGCCCGAGGAAAGTACGGATCGCAGTGGGGGGGATACCACCGACAGGAAGGAATTAGTCGGCAGAGCTGGACTGTATATAAATCCACCGGCCCCTTGGAAGTAGCTACCCAGCTGGCTATACTGATACTGCAGTCCACAACACTCTGTTTCCTTCCTCTCTGTGAGTCGGACTGAACGACATATACTGTACATCTCACCCCGACCATATATCAACTATACCATAAGCTACTAGTATGTATATAACCCCTGTTCCCTACCCCAATACCCAGCCAAAAAAAAAAAAAAAAAAACCCTCTACCTACCCCCTCCCTCGCACATGCAAACCACAAACCAAAACCACAGTCCAAATCATCAATCAAGATCTTATCAATTCCCAAGCCCAGCCCCTAGCAAGTTACTCAGCTCAGTTAAGTTAACTGCTTACCTCACCCCCAACCTACCCCTAACTACCTAAGCTAAGCTAAGCTAGTAAGTGTAAGCAAGTGGTGCACCACCCGACCCCCCCAAAAACCCCAAAAGATAACCCAACATTCCTCAACCCAGTGACCCCGTCACATCCCCATCCCCCCAATCTATGAAATCATGTGCCCCCCGTTCCCCAGTACACCGACCACAGCGTGACTTCCCCCCCCCGAATCCAGCCGACAGCATCAACGTTCCAACAAGCTAAACAAGCTAAACAAGCTAAACAAGCTAGACAAGCAAGGAACCCCAATGACGATATCCTTCGCAGCTGAGAATGGAGGATGACACGACATTTGAATTCGACTGACACCGACACCGACACTGACTGACTGACTGACACTAACCTGGCTATAATGATGATGATGATGATAAGGAGTGAGAGGATGTAGATAATAATAGCTGAAGCTTGTCCTTGTCCTCCTTTCTTTCCACATTTCAAATTTTTGCATTCAGCATCTGGGATTGTCTGGTCTTGTCTTGTCTTGTCTTTTCTTTATTGACAATAAGAAGTTAACACATAAACTATACTATACCATACCGGCTATACCAACTCCGAATCAAGAATAAACCTCGATTCTATTCACATCCCATCCACATCCACAAACACAAAGAAAGAAACCCACCCACCCACAAACTAAAACCAACCCCCCCCAAAACACTCCCCAGAAACAATAGACCACGGCATCCACAATTGAAACGCGCCACGAACAAAGAACCCCCTCCCCCCCAATACAGTGACGGTGGACAGTGGACAATCAATCCTTTATTGTTGTTCGATACACATACACTAAAAAAACACCGCGAACCACAAACCACGGAAAAGGACGGTCAACTCGGATTGACCCTTACTCAGGATATGAGAAGTTGGCTTGAAGGAGGCAACAAACAGACAGAAAAGAACTCCGACTCGGACTCCAACTCGGCTTTAGCTTAGACTACACTACACTACCCTACCCTACACTACACTCACTACCTAGGCCTAGGGCAAGGATTCTCTACAGTATTCATATAATTCAACAACACCGCACTCGACAGTCCCAAAAACTTGGATTCGGGGAGTAGGGTTGTTTGTCGAGTATACTTCAATTGATACTTGTGGTATGACGTGAGTATATGCTCGAATTGTTTCTACAACCACAACCACAACCACAACCACCAAGATGCTCCCGCCAACCCCATCACCATCGCCTCCACCGGCGGCCATCATGTCCGGCGCGACGGCTATCTCACCAACATCAGCATCAGCAACAACATCCACACCAACAATAGAGGAAGAACTGGTAAATCCCCCCTAGCCCTTCCCCAATTCTCCCACCAATGCCCCCTCGCTAACACCACCCAGACAACCGCCCTCCACGAAGCCCTAACCTGCACCGGCTGCACCACCATCCTCCGCATCCCCAAATCCACCTTCCGCGCCGACACAGCATCCGGCCGGTACGATCCAGCCCGCACCGTCCCGTTCAATCCCGCACAAGCGGATCCCGATCTGGCGCCGCACGAGCTGCCTCCTGCCACTTCTTCAGACGACGATGAGATGGACCTTGAAGCCGATGATGCTGTCCACTCTGGTCCTCAAGCCCGCTGCCGGACCCAGGAATCCCCGAAATCACAGGTGGAGCAGCAGCATCGGTACATCAGCTACGCGGAGCTCACCCCGCCGTCCACGCCCCCCTCCTCGAGTTCCGTACAGGGGCATCTGTACGAAGCGCTGGTGGCGCGATATCTCCTCGAGGGAGAAGATGATACCTCGGACGACGGAAGTAACAGCGAGGATGTCGCGTTCGCGAAATACCGCGCGGACTACCATATCCATGTGCACTACACGCTGCGGCGGGGAACATTGAGCATCTGTCGGGATGGAAAGGATGTCTATGAGTTGAAGGGGTGGAAAGGGCGGTTGCATGCGGTGGATTCGGGTCTGATAGACTTGGAGGAGCTCGAGTCTGGCATGATGGACTGGCGCTATGGGATCATCAGGGAAAAGGGTGGCGGCGGGACAGTGGGAAAGGGAGAGGGAGGATACTACTCCTCCAATCCCTACCAGTCTTACTACCCAGCTCCAAGCCCGATGGCGGCTTTGCCTCGGACCCAGAAACTGGGCGGCTGGCCCGACGATGCAAACCAGCTCATGGCGTCGCAGGTGGCGCTATGGAGAAAACGGGGGCTGAATCGGCAGCGACGAGTCGAGGACGTCCGCATCAGGTGGGCTTTCATCATGGAGGAACGGAGACGGCAGCGACTGGCCGCTCTGGCGCAGGCACAACAACACAAAGCAACTAGCAGTGTCAAGGTGAGGCTGTATTGTTCGCAGGCCGGCGGGGATCGGAACCTCATACGGGAGATCGAGATGGATGGGAGGTCGTTTGGAGAGCTCATCACATGATCTCGATGAATGAGTGTCATGGTCTCAAAGGGAAGAGAAAGGGAAAACTTTTTCTGCTTCATACAACGGAATTGAGGATTATCAGAGCATCGCTAGCCACGCACACAAACCTCTTCCTGGGTCAAAACAAGAACACGAATAGTGAGTGACGGCGGAAATCCGACAGACCGACAACCCAAACGAATGCAAGTAGGTCGGTCTCTGTTTGCGAACAGCGCAATAATGCAGGTGCAATGAGCAAGTCAAATCATCGAGGGGGAAACGCCATACTTCATCCCGGAAAGGAAATCGCTATCATGTAAGGAAGGTCAGTCGCAGCGGCAATGACAGCCAACACATGCAAGAAGATCGACCATGACAAAAGGAACACGCAAACAACGAAGGTGATGGTCCGCTCGTCAGCGGACAATGACTGTTTCAAGTCGTCAATCTGAATCTGCAGACATACTGCCTCATATAGCATTGTCGATTGCAGGGTCGCCCAGGTTTTCACTGGGTACAGCCCGTTATCGACCTTTATCAATAGGTGGATCTTTCAGACCTTTTCCATGCCTGACATACTCACATCGTGAGGGGAAGACTCGTGAACAGGTCGCTTGATATCAGCCGGATAAGTCTCCTTCTGCTCCTCCGGCTGCTGCTTGACCTCCGCGGCATTCTTACTCTCGGGACGCTTTCGTCCCAGTCGTTGGCACCAGTGCTCTGCACTGACAAGGGTGTCATTAACAACGCCACTAACCTGGGCCATCATGTCAAGCCCCTCCTGAGCGAGGACCAAGATCCGATGAGCGCTGACCGTCGTGTCGGATGCAGCTGCCGCTGAATCGGGTGGTGGGTTGGAAGTCGAAGCGATCTGGAACCGATGGGGAAGGGAGGTGAGATGGCGCCGGACGAGGTTGCGGGCATTCTCCGGCAACGCTCCGCCAGCGTACTTGGAGACGATATCCACGACCCTCTTCAAGGTGGACAAAACATCCTCCTTAACAGCCTGTATCCGCTGTGACAGGAGATTTGCCTGTGAAGACCCATCCTGCTCACCCTGGCCGGACTGGCCCGAGTTATCCCACTCCTTCAGCGCGCCCTGCAGCGCCAGGATAGCCTTGCCCAACCGACCGTTCGCCCACCGTAGCCACGTTAAACAGTACTGCAGGCTACGCAGCGACTCCTCACTCATCGCCACCCCCAATCCAGACGTCGAGATCATTAACCGGCTCTGCCAAGTCGGATTCTGTCTCGAGGGGCTGTCCCGACCAATCTCATCATAGCTGGGGGATTTCTGATCATCGTACGGCGGGGGACCATCCACACCACCTTCCATATCACCATCCGCGGAGCCTTTTTCGACGTCCACATCAGCACCCGCCGATTGCTGTGGCACATCTTCACGGCCATTCACTTTGCGGCGTTTCGACCGCCCGGAGTTGGCCGACGACGACGCCCGACGCTGCAATGCCCAGCGCAGTCCGCTCTCGACACCGGTCTTTCGACCAACCGTCCCGACGGACTTGGCAACCGGCGACCCGATATTCCGCTCGATGAACTCAGCCCCCGACTTGAAGCGGGGAGAGTATGACTTGGAGTTCGCATAGGCCGAAACAGACCCGTTGATGGCCGAGGAGATGAGGGGGTGAGTGGACGTCAGGAGGGAGAGGAGGGGTTCCGGCTGGGCTTTTTGTTCGGATGGCTGCAAGGTTCGGGGCGATTGACCGTATTCTAGATTGCCAATATACAAGCCCATTATCAAAACTTATTCCACAGTATAACATAGCATAGAAGTAGGGACGGTGGTGCGAGCAAAATGCACAGCAGCAGACGCGGGAGGATGTGATGTCCTTATAATTGAGGAGAAGGGGAGTGGGGGTGTATACCGGTACGCAAGCCCTCCAAGGCTTGGGCGGCTTCGATATCATCCATGGACAGGACACTGGTGGCTCGACGCGAGCGATCCTCGGCCGCGGTAGTGTGATCGACATCCATCAGAGACGACGGGGGAGGAACATGGTGATGAAAAGAAGGATAAGGGGCGGGAGTAGGCGCCGTGTAAGAAGTCGTCGAGGTGGAGGAGACTAATAAAGGCGAAGGATGGGCTGACGTCGTGGTGGTGGTGGTGGTCGGCGTCGTGGCGTCTCGAACAGCAGAAATGGACGCCTTCGGACCAGGACCAGAGATGCCGTCGGTTGGACGGTGGTCCATGGCTGTCCTCCGACAACCAGAACGGGTAAATGAGTCGAGAAGCTGGAGGCGTGGAAAGTATGAGCCGGAGAATCGGTTAGGCTTAGGCGCGTTTGTTTGAGACTATCTGATTATTCGGAGAGAGAGGGGAGGGGCGAGAGAGGGGGGAGAAGTGAGGAAGTGGAGAGGGGCGGATAATAGGAAAGGCAGTTGAGAGAGGTTGGAGATCCCGAGCGAAGCTTGATTGAGCGTGAGAGTGAGCAGTTGATTGATTGATTGATTGACTGATTGATTAATGTGCCTGCTTGGTTGGAAGGATGGAAGGATGCAGTGGATGAATTGCAGGTGCAAGACTCGACGGAGGGACTTTCACGTGCAAAGCAAGAGAAAAACGTAGGCGCGGCGGGCCAAAGAAGAGCCGAGACTGACTGGGCGTGGATTCGGCAGTCACGAAACTCGACTCATGAAACCCTTCAAGGTTGAACTCAGCTCTCACTCTCTCACTTCCTCAGTCACCCACTCAGATATTGATTCTTACTCGGGCTCCTATACTATTACACCATCTTACACTGCACTACAACATCAAAATGACCCTACCACACTACCATAATTTTGTGGGATGCTAAGTTGATGGTCGAGTCCCGTAAGTTACTGTATACATCCTATTGCCTCAGGCACATGCACATGCAAACAAGACTTGCTGGACTGGTTATGAAGTTACTGTTACTGGGTTTCTCCTCGCCCCCCTTCACATGCTGACCCGAGTCACAAGTCAGTTAGGTACTAACTTAGTAGTCAACTATGAGAACCTTAGTATCCGTACTCCGTAGTCTCTGGTCAATCCTGGTTGTTGTTTCGCCCGGGAGGAACAGCCGACGATTAGTCGAGAGTCAATGAGCGAGAGCGAGAGTTGATGAGCGAAAGCAGCTCGTGGAAGCTTCCGTTTCCAGTCAGATTGGACCAAATTGTACGACTTGACATGTGATTCCACCTGCCACCCAGTAATGCACCGTCCCACCGCCTGCCCGGTCTGATTCAAGTCCACTTCCACATGATTCATGATTCTTGGACTTTAGTCAGTGAGTGAGTTACTAGTCTAACTACGACTCAGCCAACCAAACCCCATGGCCAACTGGTCAGCCGAAGGCAAAACCAATAAGTCTCGTAGATCGTTGTTACTATCCAAACTATCTGGCCCAATGCCCTATCCCATTCTCTTTTCAGTTCTTTAGGATAGGATAGTTAGAGAACTCTATCCAAGAATCCAAAACTTCTACCAAGGGAGGCACATGCATGCAGCACGATAACCAAGAATGTACCCCACAGATGCATGAACTGAATTCCAGCCAATGAACCATGCTATCCGAAGCTGAAACCTCGCTCATTCCACCGACATTCCATCGTCCGGATCGTAGTATCCGCCCGCTGCTGTCGACGGCAGCCCGAAGTGCATCGCCTCGATGGCTTCGTGCCCTTCGTACTCGTCCTCGCCCGGCTCGGTGTCCTCTTCATCCATCGGGTCCCGGGACGTAAGCTGCGCGATGACCTTCTGGTTGACACGATAACAGGCAAGGATCTCATTCGTCACGGTCCGCGCCGGTAGGTTGCTCGCCTTCATCTGACAGAGCACCTCACCAAAGGCGTGCATGACGAAACCGGAATGGGGCCACCGCTGATACGTGCTGGAAGCTAGAAACCGAAGCCATTCGCCCGGACAGTGCTCCCATACCTGAATCAAAGGATGATCTCCTGACGGAGGCTCAATGGCTTGGGCTTCGTCAGCAGCTTCTAGAGCACGGACGGAAAAGGACTCTTGGCTCCTCTGCACGTGCTCGTTCCACTGCCCGTACAATGTCTTGAGCTTCTGGCCCACACCTTGCAGTGCTGTTTTCAGTCCCATGTCCTGTGCGGCTTGCTGATTGACATGAGCCCATACTCCCAACAGGTCTTCATCCCGGTTCTTGAAGGATTCATCCTCGGGAAATGCCTTCTCCAACTGTGCCAGAACCTTATCGCGCTCTTTGCGAGCCACCTCGAAGCGAAGAAAGTCAATAAGATTGGTCCTCTTGTATCTCCGTTGAGGATTTTTGTAGGCGGGCAGAGCACGAACTTGAGGACTGATCCTCTTTCGATATTGCATCCAAGATTGCTCAGACAGATGCACACCTCCCTTACGGCCGTCCACCAGATGACCCAGGAGACAAGCAAGCTCCGTGGCGTTGCGCGAATCGATCGATTCGTCATAGGCGATCTTTTCATGCTCCACAGTGCAGCGCCCTAAATTCGATAGAGTCAAATTGAACGTAAACGCGCTTTGAAGAAACTCGTCCATGGATTGAATATCCCTCATGGGTACGGAATGTTTCGTAAGACCAAAGTGCTCTGGAGAATATTCGACATCTGGGAGGTCCGAATTATAGAAATTGCGCACGATGTTCTGATCCCAGCAGATCCAGGGCGTGTCACCATCGTAGTCGCCGCCTGATAGCATATGCGCTAGCGGTACATTACCCACACTGGGAAACACAATGACATCCTTGAAGTGGCGAAGTTCTGGCTTCCACACAGCCTTCCGGCGCTGAATGTCAGAGGGTAGGTGGGCTGGAAGTCGGCCAACTAGAACTTCCATGCCATCTACTAGAGTATCTTCAAATTGACCTTCGCCATCGCGCCAATTGGTGGAGAATCCAAAGTGTACCTCGTCTTCTTTGAGAATCCCATAAGGATCTGCAATGCAGAAGGCATAAGTCGAAAGAGGGACCTCTATATGTAATTCATCCACATATCGAGTGAGCAGGTCTCTGAGACATCTCCCCAGTCGTTTGCGAAGCGGATAGAAGCTTCGAGGTCCAAACCCTGCTTCAGTGAGCCGTATTATCGACTCTGCATCGTTCGCTGTCCACTGCTCCAGGCGTTTGACTTTGTGTGACATCAGCCCGGAGCCGTCATCCGCGGAAGGCCGGATTTTCTGGATAAGACTGCGACAAAGGATAGCACTATCGGACTGAAGTACCTGTACAAACTCCTTATACACCGCTTGAATGCCTTGCCGGGTGAGGTCGCCGATATGTTCCCTCACGTGTCCGCCATGCTCGAGGATTGCCAAGAGTTGAATATTCAAATCGACCGGATGCAACGGCTTGGACCATTTCACAACCTCGAAGGTCAACTGCTCGTTGTCAACAGGCTCTTGCCAGGTTTGGGGATGCGGATAGATTTTCAGCTGCGAGTCGGAAATCTGAATCCACATGTCGTCATTACACTCAGCTGATAACTGTGATTGATGTCGATCAACCATCCACAACCCTTTGGCTCCCGCAAATCGACCCTGAAAGGCACTAGGGGTTATTCCTGCAATCCCCAGCATGTCGCAGATGTGGCTGGCCATCTTCCTTGACATCAGGGCGCACCCATCATTCATCACCGGACGGCCTGGGAGGTCCGGCAGCGACAGAATCTGCGATGGTCGCAGCACCACCGTTGCATAAGTCTTGGAAAGACCCAATGATAACCTCTGGAAGAGCTTGCAGTTCGACTGGCCGAGATTGGCTTCTGAAGGCATGTGCCATTCAATAAGTTCTTCTAAATCCATCGGCGTGCGGTTCGTACTGTCCTGGTTTGGGAGAGGTGGGGACGAAGGTACTCTCACCCTGTGGTCAAAATCAATGCCGTCGACAGCAAATAAATCTACTCGAAATTTCGGTTCCGACTTAATCTTACGCTTTGACTTCACTTCCTCCACAAAGAACGGCCTCCATTCCCTACCGAGGCACCGATGCACCCGTTGCGTTAACCAGAGAGCTAAGCTTTCTCGCAAGAGAGTAGGATTTTTGGGTATTCGGAGATGAGGTGGCGGCCGCGCCGGGGCAGGCATCGTCAGGCTGAGAAAGCGATCCGATCCAAAGCGTCGATGAAAGCGGCAGGTTCGTTCTGTCTTCAGAGGATTCAATTTCAACTTCAAAATACCGCGTTCGGACCCAGTGCACCACTCCATGTCCCCTGTGAAGACGACCACCTCGGAATGCTTATCTGTTTTGAAATCACCCGTAGCGGCTTCCCACGCCTTGCGAGTTGGCTTCTCTGGAAGTGGCTTGCCGTCTCGCTGGTTATGACGCGCTATCCATTTCCAATAGTCGTCCAGAGTTCTGAATGAGATGGTGTCACCAACGAGCATGCGGCTTAAAGGTACATTCCACGCTCTGCCTATCCTTTCTAGCTCATATCGATAGCGAAGTGGAGTCGACTTTGAGAAAGTCTGCTCGTAAGTGAAAGGTCCGTTTTCAATGAGTTCTGCCATGATTTGTCCGTCGTCGATGTACTGAGACTCCTGAGTTATTGAACCTGAAACCCGGCTTTGCTGCTCAAACGTCGTTCTCATCTCCTGACTGAGCATATGCCCTACCACCGAGTCTTCGTACAGTGACTCGTCCTCCGGCATGGGCTCGGCGACATCAGTGGTAGTTGAGAGAAAGGACGTGTTATATGAGACCTTGTGCGAAGCGAAAAAGTCAGAGGATGAGGCAGTAGTTGTTGCGAAGCTGACATTCAGACCGGTCTGGGCAGCAGGTACAGCGTCGTATCGCCGGTACTTGTCAGGTGCGGTCAGTCTCTCTACGAACTTGGAAGGCTTTCCCGAGTCAGGGCGGCGAGGGCTCTGGAAGAGGTTTGTAGGGAAAGTCGCGATCGTTGACTGCCGATGGCTACCTTGATTAGAGTATCCGACAACATGGGAACGACCGTTTGTCTCCAATGGGGAAACTGATCTTGCAGGTTCTTTGACCGGAGAGCTCGGCGCAGTATGAAACTCGTCCTCGTCGGCCGAAAGTCTTCTCTTCAATGACTTAGGTGTTAGATCTTCAGGCTCCGCCGAAAGTTGCTCCATCAAACGGTTGGCCGGAAAGGAGCCTTTGGTCATTAGGTAGAGCTCATCGTCGATCAATCGCAACAGGTATCCCATTCGCTCTTCCCTCTTCCCTTTCATGACCTGAATGCGAGCGGGATGGATGAAGTGGTCGAGACGAAACCCATTCGTGGAAATCTTCGAGGACTCGATACAAAGGGCCTTTGAAGTAGAGCCGCTTGAGACCGCCATAGCACCTCCATGCCGGTGTTTTGTTGTCACCGCCAGGGGAGTAGATGCGGGGATTGGGGATTTCCAGCGAGAATTTCTCGTTGATCTCGTCTATGAGTTGGATCAATTCTTGCCCGCTTCGGCTCGGAGTGATAGGGAAGCCCATGTTTGTCAAAGCCCGGGGATTGCACAATCCAGTATCGATCGACCTCGGAGCTGTCAGTTGTGCGGGTACACCAATTGGGAAACTTGGTTCTCCACAAGACGACGGATAACCACTGATCCAGGGGATGGTAAACAATCGAGTCGGCGACCCGCGCCAGACACCTTCCTCGACTCTCGCCTTTGATCAGTCGGAGGTAGATCCAAGCATTGAGAAAAAACTGGCGTTAGAGCAGTTAGGGTCTTGAGAAGAATTGAGGGAAGCAACGTAAAAGCGGGAAAGAAGAGAGGGAAATTGGTTGTGGGTGAAGAAGCAAACCAAACAAGAAGATCGGGTCGGGTGGTTGAATTGAAGCTAAAGAAAGAAAGATTGACTGACAGCTTCAACCCCTCCACTTACTTGCCCTCCACTTGCCCTCCACCTGCCCCTCTCGAGCGAATCAAATCGACCTCTTGACGCCGGTCACCTCGACAAGTCATTCCTACCATGCACTGCGGGCAGTTACATCCACATAAAACTCACATATCTCGATATGTTTGCTTTTTCATGCTGCTGCGCGACCTCCTTGGTTATCCCTCGAGTGCCGTAATCAGACACCAGCATGCGGCAGTCCGATGCCACGCTCCAGGTCAGTACTATCACATAAGATTCGGACGAAATGAAGATCCATTGATGAATTTTTTTTGTTTTTCCTTCCCCCTTTTTTTACTATTTATGTTTGAATCAGATATCTGGACGGGAAATAAAATGTCTAGCGTGTAAGCAAGCTTTCATAGCACGTACATGTACTGTACCCGACCCACAAACCACGCGACCAAGCGCAGAGCAATCCCTCCCCAGCTCAAGTATTCCTTCGCCCAGTCACAATACCCACCAGATTATGCTTCGGCGCATGCGGGCTGATTCTGAGTCTGGATAGACTTGATCAGGTCGTCCCTGCGTCGAAAGAGTACGACCTGCTTTTAACGAACTTTGCTCAGCCTTGAGGGATCTCATGTCAACACTCTCAGGTTGCACCGAGTGGCTCCTGGTAGCAAGCTTGTATCCCACGGCAAGTATAGCATATAGTGGGATTCCCACATAAGATGTGATGAAAGTCACATAGTCAAACCCCCGTGGGTAAGCATCACGGCTTGTAAGGTCAAATACTCGAATCACCGAGAAAAAGATACATGCCACTAAGGCGACCCAGGAGCCGAGCACCCCGAATGGTGCCCGGAAGATCAGATCCTCGTCGGCGATCTTCTGTACTTTTCGAACTCGCACGAATGAGATATGAACCACCAGGATGGAGGCCCACGTCAGTATGCTAAACATTGAAACCAGGTTGACATGGTTGTTGAAGAGTTTCTGAGAGCGGCTAAAGGCATTCAGATATGCCGTGCATCCTATGAGGGCGCACACACCCAAGGCATATATTGGAACTCCCCGATCATTGGTTCGACAGAGGAAAGCAGGAGCATGTCGATCTACAGAAAGCTCATATAGTGTTCTTGTCGCCAAATAGAGGGCTTGGCTGGCGGCAGAAATAACACAGACCAGTAGAAAGGCGTTCAAAATATGTGGCAACTTTGACCAGCCAGTATACTGTGCGATCGTCACAAAAGCTGATGCCGGCCGGGGCTTGTCCGGGGATTGGCCTAAGGCCAAGACGTGGGTACCAGAGGGAACCAGTATCCCCAATAGAGCCACATTGACGATATTGAAGGCCAAGATGCGGTAGCAGTTGGACTCGATGGCCTGTCCTGCAGCTTCCCTGGGATTATGCGTGCGCAATATAGTTATGCCCATGAGCTCACTTCCGAGATAGGCAAATGTAGCAGAAGGAACTGTTCGAAAGACCGCGCGAAGTATGCCCGTTGCTTCTTTGTTCGAGTGCTGCGCAAACGCACCTGGATAGCTCCAGTAACGAAAGCCTTTCTTATCATGATCAGGGCCGCCACCGAAAGCCAGGACGACACAGAGACAGACTAGGCCGAACATCACAATGATCTTCATGCAGGAGAGGCAAAGCTCGTATTTGTCGAAATACTGGCTACATTTCGAGTTCGCAACGATGATTGTCGCGAGAAAGAACGTGATCCAAAAGATCGAATATCCTTTCTCATCACCTTGCCAGTAGGCTATCAGCAATTCTCCCGCTGCGAATTGGTTGGGGATCACAACCATGAATTTCAGCCAATAACTGTCTGGATTAGACCATGCCATATAAGGTAGCGAGGTTCTATGGGGTACGCTGACTCACATCCATCCTAATGTGAACCCAAGCGCCGGATCACAGAATCGAGACGCATTCTCGGCCATTGATGGTTCTGTGGACCAAGAAGCGACCTCACCCAGAGCACACAGAACCAGATAGACAATGAACCCAACAAATGTGTACGAAATAAGTATAGAAGCAGGCTTTGGTGGTTAGTGTGTATCGATCACGAAAACTTCAGGGTACTCACCCCAGCGCTGTGGTCTCTGGTCAGCATCGAAGTGAGGAATGGAAGAAGTTGGTGCTCTTACTGTGAAAGCGCACGGCCTGCACAAATCATGAGGCCAGTATTGATCGCTCCTCCAATAGCTATTGCTAAGATAAGTAAGGCATAGAGGTTAAGTTCGGCAGACGAATGCGCACCGAGTAGATTGACTTGACGCGGGCTTAAAGCTCCATAGACAGGAATCACGGGCCGCATGCGCGGATGGAAGGAAGGCTGTATTGAACGAATTGAAGGGATGTCGCCTTCAATCGTTGTTGGGACACTATCATGATCTCGATCGTTGTCGCATTTTCCCGTAGCCATCGCTACCCATACAGAACGGATGCGTTGCCTCCGGAGAAATCAAAATTCGAGTGCCTGGGGATGCGCCTGGATTCTTTATTCTTTGAATTTCAAAAAGTTGAGCTGGACTTGACAAGGAAAAGAAAATTGTGTAGTTGCCTGACTCAGATGGGATGATTTGCACTTGCCGTCCATGTTGTCACCACTGGCGATTTGGTTACGTAGTACCAGACGCAAGAATGATGGATAAAATTGAATTTTTGATATCTTTCCAGTGACCGTGAGACCTGTCACCGACACTGGGTGATTGGAGAAAACCCCCGAAGTACATTGGTATATAAACGTGGTGGTGACGTAATCATACTCATCCACTCGAGACAGTCATAAGCCATCAATAGGTACACGAACGCCTGTCTAGAAACCCCCGGGAACAAAAGAAGACCCATGAGAAGGTAAAAGCAAAGAGAAACAACAAGGGAGGGAGGGCTGCCATTGTATGCTGTGGTATCCACTATTTCAAGTGACACCGTACACACGATCATAATCGAAGCAGCACGAAGGTGGAGGCGCATCTAGCGCCGACTCGTGTTTCTTCCTAACAAGGGACCGAGGTCGTCGTTCATCGAGACATGTACAGAGAATCGCTCGATTCAGTACGAGGGAAGATCCGAGTGTAGAGAGAGTCGCTAGATTCCGATCGAGGGAAGAAGCGTTGCTGAGCCTTGGAAATGGTGCGGTCGGTATACACACCCTTGGCGGCACCCCTTACGACGGTTTCCAGGTACTCCCTGAAGTCGGTAGGCGTGAAGTCGGGGTACAGTTCCTTGGAAGTCACATAACCCAAGTATTTGGCATATTCCGGCGTGTTGTCGCCCCGTAGACCCCAAGATAGTTGATACTCGGCGAGATATCTAGGAATGAACTTGATGGGGTCGAACGGATAGGTTTCGCTAGATTGGCGGGCTGCGAGCACTCGGGTGTAGATGGTCTCTTCGGGAATCTGAGTGATTATGACGTCAGTCGATGTCGTGGCACGAGAAGTGCTAAAGAACACTTACATAGTTCCTTTGAATCTTCTCCTCACTAATCTCCTCCAAAAGATCGTAGATCTCGTTCTGAGTCTTGACCTCGTTGTACGCCAATACCATTTTGTTCAGTGTCCGGTCATCGGTAATGATCTTGGCAACATAGCGACCGATATCCCGCAAATCCGTCAAAGCAATGGGCGAGTTTCCGTCAGCAACGATCTCGTTGTTAGCTGAAGTCATGGCATAATCGATGCGACCAGACTCGAGGCGGGGGTAAGAGAACTGGTACCACCAGCCGACATCGATGATAGTGTAGGGTAGTCGGAGCTGCTTGATGTGGTTGTAGACCGTCTCTTTCTGTGTGGAAGGGTTAATCGAGAAGGTAAGATTCGGATGAGCCAGCCAGCATACCTCGTCTCTCAGCCACATGATACCGCCAGGCGGGGCTACTGTGATGAAACCGCAGGGAACAAATCGCTGTACACCGGCATTCTTCGCAGCTTTGGCGAGAGGGATCTGATCCTGTTGTTCTGAAGGGCCGACACAACTGATGACGACATCGATTCCGGTGAGGACGTCGGCGAGCGACTCCTCGGGACCCTTGAGATCACCCTTGCGAATCTGAACACCCCGTTCTTGCAGGGCGACGATGGCAGGCTTCTGGGCCGAGCGAGGGCGAACAAGAGCATGGACTTCCTGTAAGGGCGAGAGGCACGCAATTAGAACCAGGGTCGGAAGCATAAGGCAGGTGATGAACGTGGACAGCATACGAAGTTAGGCTGTTCGAGCAATCCATTCGCAATGGAACCACCAGTTTCACCAGCTGCTCCGACGAGCAGGACCTTAGTTCGAGACATGGTGAATAAGGCGAGTGGCGATTAATCTAGGGAAATTTGGAGGTCGACGGGGGAGATGTGGTACTGGTGATAATGGTAGTAGTAGTGTCCGAGATAGTATAGGGATGGTTGTACGGCTAGTTAGGAGATGGAGGGAAGGCAGGTTTATGAGGAAGGGAAAAGGAACCTGGAAGAGATTCCCAGTTTGGTTCCTTGCTTATGTATTTCAAGCGAAGCGTTGACGTTTTCCCAGCGGAATGGAGGAGGGTCAGTCGACATTATAAAGGCGGGCGTCCCACTTCTGAGGATGGCCACTGGCACTACTGGTAAGTCTACCCACTTTTCGTCTTATCCAGAAGTGGTCAGCAGTGGGTCGATTGTGGGTGTTTAACTCCCTAACTACGAAATGCGGCCCCCCTCCCCTCCCTTAAAGGTGCATGTAATGACCTGGGGACGGAGGGGAAAGGACCGGATGCTATTTTGGAGAAGCAGCCTTTCTACAGTAAATGTTCTACTGTACAGTACCTAACCAGCAGCCTTTTTTTTTTGGTGGGTGGTTGCTGCATGTTTTATCAGATGCTTTTCTTTATTATTTCATTTTTTTTTCTGTGATTAACACGATTTAAATGTGGTGTTCTCCCGCAGTAGCTAGTTCATTAACAGTTAGTTGACTAGGCAAATGGGCTTGTAGCCTTAGTCAGAACGAGAGAGAGAGAGAGAGAGAGAGAAGGCACTGCAGGCAAGCAAGCCCTCTAGGCTGAGCAGGTCGCACCACGCACTGGGCAGACAAACAGAGAGACGGGCAGAGAACGTGTGAACTCGCCGCTGCGGCTCACAGTCAGTGGCTCGCTCGGGGGGAGTTACACCTATTTTGGTCATTACGTCACTTCACCTTACCTACTCCGTAGTTACTCCATAACTGGCTACGGCTTCCCGGGCAGGGGACTTTGCCCAGGGCTGGCTGACTGGTGACGATAACTGGGGTTTTCCGGCTGGGCTACGTATTGGGTTGGTCTCACTTCTAGTTTCTCTTCCCTCCCTCCCTTTTTTTTCCCTCTCTTTTCCAGTAATGATTCAGTGCGTTCATCATTATTCCACCACCATGGGAACCATCCATCGCGAACGGTTACACCTCTTCCACTCTCTCACTCCCACTAAAGACCACGTAGTCGTTTCTAGCCTCCCCGTTGAGACCATCACATTCTCGACCATTTACCTAGCCTACTCAATAGTTCCCAGCACGTTCCTCTCATATGAGTTCATTTCCCTATTCAACCGCGCATAATGCGGGGAGAGAAGAATCTTTCGTCCTCTTCCCCCCCTCTCCCCCTCCCCCCAAAAAAGACCCCAGCTTTAAAGAACGCAGGAAATGGCAACTCGTCCAATGGCCGAAATCCCCCACGTCAGAGATCTTCGGATCTGCGTGGCGGATTCTGTTTTCATGGCCTTCTGCAACCCTTTGAACATGACGACATGCCCAGTGCCCGTCCTGTTGTTACCTTGAGGACATTTCTGGGTCAACCAATGGTTCCATGGTTGAACACCTCGGTCTTCTGGAAGACTGCGATAGAACCTAGTCAATCGAATCCAAATGCCATTAGGACTGCTGTAGCTGTGATTCTCGGTTGGGAATAATGCAGTCGTTGGCTGCCAGTGTATTTGTGCTCCGCAATAATGGGTTGTCAATCTCAATCTCGTCTGATCCTCGATCGGGTATGCACTGAGTACTATAGGCACTTATAACTACCTAGTAGTTCATGGGCCATTTGCATTCGAGGGTATTCTGTTTTCGAATCAACATCGAGTGAGACATCGCATAAACTCTCGTCTTCGGTGCAAGGGTTTCAATCTGTCATAAAGCAACGATAATCACCCTATAGTCTATTCACATGGCTCAGATGGATATGAATTGTGTCGGCATAACAGGGGTGGGTTGCAAAGCCCTTTATGGTTCTTCGGCTGTCAAGCACACCAGCCTTTCCGTCTCCCCATGCCCGTGGCCTCCATCCATGCCCCAATCTAATGGCGCTAGTGCTTCAATTCCCAAGCAGACTTTTGCCGGAGTCAATGGCGCAAGCACTTCATTAAAATGTAGGATGGATACTACTTGTCCTCGATGGTCTATAAATGAATCTCCCAAGGTAAGTTGTGCGAAGCGAAGGCTCAGAGACACAAGCACCATGTTGCTCGGATGTCCATATCAAAACGACCATGCCTGGCTAGTGGTGGCACTAATGCAGCAATACTCCGATACTCAGCCAATGGGCCGGAACAAGGCGAGACGGATCCCTACCTCGAAAATAAATCGCACTGGACTAGCCGCGATCAAGCACGGCGAAGGATCGGGATCAATTCTTTACTGAAGACTCTCAGACAGTCCGGAGTCCCTGAACTCTCTGCCCCCTCAGTGTATCGTGACTCCGGGGAGGAGCCGTCGCAGGTGGTTTGCTGGAGCATGTGAGAATCCCACCACCACCAACACCACCACCACCCATCACCTATTCTTTCGATCTGCAGGCCCATGACGGCGCCTTGGGCCAATTGTAGGTTACTCCACCCGCACACCAAATGCAAGCCTGCAGCCGGGGTACAGTAGTAGTCGTTCTAGTCTTGCAGATGGACGAAAGTCGGTGTGTGACCAGTGATCGAGTCAACCGTTGTTTGACCCTCGGGTACTGGAGGGGAGGGAGCGAGCGAGCGGACGGCAGAGCTCCGGAATGCATGATGCCGCTAGGCGGGAGGGGGAGAAGGGGGGGCTTAGGCTGACGGTGTGCAGTAGGCAATTCTCTTAGGGGCGCTTACGCTGGGGGCGGGCGGACTTGGCCGTCGTCCTCTCTCAAACGGTGGGGGAGTAAGGTTACCTAGTTACCTACTCCGATTGTATTTATCGCCCGCCCCTTACAATCTGCACCATCGATACAGGATTGAGAGATGGCAGGGACTGGGAGGGAATCAATTCGTTCTATTGACCGGGGCGAACCTTCCTATCATTATCCGCAGTGTCGTCAAAAAGTACTCCGTACTGCGCCTCAATTCTGAGATGTCACAACCGTGTTTCAACGCCGTGTTTCAGGAAAGAATTGCGCGTACCACGATCCCGAGTCGTCAGGATTCGCTCTGAAGCTGCCATGACACCTCAATTGAACCAGAGCTAGTATGACAGTTTATACTTCTGTCCAGTGTTGTCGCCTAGCTCCACGAAGTCTTGTAATTGATTCATTCCGGAGCACGGCAATTCATACCCCTCTTTGTTGAGCAGATCGAGTTGTGCCTCATTATCTGACTCTCGGACATCATGGTCGGCAAGTCTAACATGATCCACACGCTGCTATGGTCATCTATATTGTGGTATAATGGGCTCGCATCAACCTCGCACCGCTCAAGGTCATCCCCATTGGCGGCTGCTCCATCCGTACTGCAGACTCTGCGTACCGATGCCCCGGTCAGCGTCGACTGAGCGCGAAAACTGGGAATAATGTATCACTCGTGACCCTGCTTCCCGAGGAACTGAGCCTTGAACAGGGTATCTAGTCAACGAGCACCCTGGGTCAGATACGCAAGTACTTATGAGTCATCTCAAGCGCCTCCCACGAGGGCCATGCATCAATGTGGCATATCGAACTGCAGACGGAAACACATGGATCACCCCATACTGTGCATCGTGGCCCGATCAACACCTAGTGATCCAAAAAAGCTAATCACTGCAGGTAGCCAATACCGTGCTAGTCCTCGAGGGAGCTCAAGATAGCCCGCACTTGGCGATCAGTGCCATTTTCTTAGCTTGTATATTCATAGATGGGTTTTCAAGTCACGGAGCCAACTTCGGGCTCTACCTGTGGGGGATCTTCCTAGACTCAGGCTGGGATAGTCTATTTAGAGTTTGACTCCTCAACTCATGTCCCGAGAATTGTGGCTGTATAAAGGCACCGGGACCCTCCCTAGATCTGCACGCCCATTTGGACTGGATTTAGCTTGCCATGTGTGGTGGCGAGGGAGAGTCGTCTGCATCTTACTAGGCTTGCTCCTATACTGGACTGTAAGACGCAGTTATCAGACTCAAAGGCCGCAAGATCAAGTTCATTTGACAGTGAATCGATCACCGACGAGCAGCAAGACTTTGGATGTTGCTTGTGTGGTTACTTCCGTCTCCATCCCCTGGAAGAACTCTTTTACGATTCCAGCCTTCTTTCTGACCAGTGCAATCCTCCCATGTTGTAGAAGATACTAGCATATTCAATACATCAATACAGTGGCCTTGTCACTGTACTGGTATGTTCTATCTTGTCAGCTTGGGAAGACGTGCACGGATTGTCCAGAGAAAGAGTGAATCCCAGGTTGTGGGCCATAACCTCGTCTGGTAATTCAGTCCAAAGCCCTTCTCTCGAGTACCTCTCATAATCCCTCAACCTGAGTCTTGAGCTTTGGGTGTGGCAGCTTCCACACTTGTAAAAGAATATCTTCTGGGAAGTAATGAAGCTGGACTTTGTATATTGGTTGTCCACAGCAAGTCAGAATGCAGCACAGGAGAATCTAAAGATAGAAAAACCAACTGCTTGGAGCAGTCTTGACGACTGCTAGCATGCTTCCAAGGTAGCTTACTTATACCGAGGGAGGAGGCGAGATGAAAAACCACCAGCTGGGCTGGAATTACCCCAGATTTGCCCACCCCCACGCGGGGTCGTTCTTCTCTACTTCCCCGCATTGCTACTTCATTCACCGTCTCGAGGATCCCAGCATACAGCCAGCATTGTTCTTCTTCTCCTGGAATCAGCTGCCATTCTCAAGTCTGTCAGCTCCTACACATCATCATGCCATGCTCGGCTTTACTCCGAGATCTATTTCCCACGTATCAAAGCCATGCTGCGGATGGCTACCTACTGAGTCTCCAGACGGAGAATGACCGAGGTGCAAAAGTTAATGCTCATGGATGATGCACTATCTCTGTGCGGATTGGATGATAAGCTGAAGAACGCATATCTCCGCACAACTGACAGGACCAATACCCCCACGTTCGATGAACGACCATCCAATCACCAAGGTATCAGGTTCTGAGCAAAGTTTGTGAGACGGGAGATAGAGCTCACTATAGCTCTAGGCATGGTATGAGACTCATCCACCAGGCCTTTTATAGGGACCCAGACATCTCTTCCTTTTCCTTCGTCACACCTCGGCTATTACTCTTGAAGCTCTCTTCAGCCTACGGAACAACCACAAACACCCAATTCAAATATGGGCAGTAAAGCCCAGACCGAACCCAGTTCCGTCCATACAGAGAACATCGCCGATCTACCTTCAGATACACATGATGAGAATCATTTCCAGCCGGGGTGGAAGCCGGGGACGCCGCCGGATGGGGACACTGCCATGGCTCTCTTCAACGACCCGGATGCCCTTCATGAAGAGATTGACCCCGTAGAGGCAAGGAAGTTGCTTTGGAAGATCGACTTGATGATTCTTCCTTACCTGGCCGTTTGCTATGCATTCTTCTACATTGATAAGGTGCGCACGGCCCATTTATGCTTCATCGGAGGTTGCCTATTGCTCATCGATGCGGCATTCAGACCACACTCAGTTATGCGGCTATCTTCGGTATCCAGGAGGACCTGAATCTCCATGGCACACAGTACAGCTGGCTGTCGAGTGTATTCTACTTCGGATTTCTTGCATGGGCCTTTGTGAGTCTGGACCTCCTCGGAACATTGATGGCTCATGCTAATGTCCGACAAGCCGACCAATTTTCTTATGCAACGCTTACCTATAGGTAAGACGGCATTTCTTCAGCTGGAATCAAGAGCTGATCATGTTGCGTAGGAAAATATCTTGGTGCAAACATTTTCATGTGGTAAGCCAACTTTCACGTCATCCATCCTGCCGATGCGGCTCACAGCTAACGTTCTCGACAAAGGGGAGTCTTTCTCATCATCCAAGCCGCTTGTCATAATTTCGCCACTCTTGCTGTCTTGCGAGCCTTGGGAGGCGCAGCTGAAGCTTGTGCCGACCCAGCTTTTATGCTTATAACGAGCATGTGGTACACGAGACGCGAGCAGCCGGTACGAATCGGACTTTGGTATACGGCCAACGGTCTTGGAATCGCCCTGGGTGGTCTACTGGGCTATGGGATAGGGCATATCAGAGGAGCGCTTCCTTCGTGGAAGTACGAGTTCATTGTCATGTAAGAGAGGACTGATTGTTGCTAAGTACCATTTTGCATATGCTGACTGGACATGTGCACCGCAGTGGCTGTCTCTGCTCAACGTGGGGTTTAGTGATGTTCTTCTTGCTTCCTGACTCGCCCGTGACAGCGCCTCTGCTTAGCAAACGAGAGCGTCGCATTGCAGTCGAGCGACTTCGAGAAAACCAGACTGGTGTTGAGAACAAGCACATCAAACTGCACCAAATTCGAGAAGCCTTCCTAGACTACAAACTATACTTCTTCTTCGCCTTGGGCTTAGTCTGTGAGGTTCCCCCCCCCTCGACCGTCTCAACCGTGGCTGACCAGTGCCATCTGTGCAGGCAATATACCAAATGGTGGAATTTCCAATTTTGGAACCCTTATCATCAAAGGCTTTGGGTTCTCTACTCTCGTTACGACCCTCATGCAGGTATACATACTCCCCTTCTTTTGAAAGAGAGATCATGTTGCTCACTATTTAGATCCCCTACGGAGTCTTGATTGCCCTATCGATCTTGACATGTGTCTATCTCAATGACCGGTTCCAGAACAGACGCTGCCTCTTCATTGTTATCTTCCTGTTACCAAACATAGCCGGAGCCTTTGGTCTTCGTTTTGTGCCCCAAGATCAGAAAGTTGGTCGCTTGATCTGTTACTATTTGACGGGGCCATACAATGCAGCATTCGTCTTGGTCCTCAGCATGCAAATCGCGAACACAGCGGGTGCGTACCCTGCTTGCAACGTCTAATCTTCAAGACTCCCCAAACATAGGCTCATGGCTGATGAACCTGAACAGGCCACACAAAGAAAGTCGTCACCAACGCCGTGCTGTTCCTGGGCTACTGCACCGGCAACATCGCAGGTCCGTTCTTCTACAAGACGAACCAAGCGTAAGTTCGCTCTGCACACCACACACAAGACCAATCCAAACTCACCTTGAACACACGTCGATATAGCCCAACCTACGAGCTCGGAATCTGGTCCATGATCGTCTGTCACCTGCTCGAGGTTGTCCTCATCACCACCCTGGGTTTCCTGCTTCGCTGGGAGAACCAGCGCCGCGACCGGATCCAGTCTCAGACCGAGGGAGGCTTGGAAGGTAGAGATCTCGACTCGACGGCTTTCTTGGACTTGACGGATCGGGAGAATTTGAAGTACGTCCTGCCGCTTCGTGTTTTCCTGCATTTCTCCTGGAAGACCTGCCCTTTTTCCTTTCTTTTCTTAAATGCTCTTCCTTTGATGATTGTCCTCTGCTAATATGGAATCAGCTTTCGGTACATATACTAGATGACAGGGAGACGGCGCTTGGGTTGGAAGGTAGTGTAGTGTGCTTCGCAAGCCCTGCGTTGTGCCTTAGATATGCTCACTGCTATATGCTCAATGCAGACGACCGTATCCGAAACGTATGCAGGTGCATCGTGAAAACAGCACCTGCAAAGTCCCCCATCCTAGACCAGGACACCTCTCATGCTGCGTAAACCTGAAGAGAAAAAGAAAAAAAAAAAAAAAAAAACCAAGAGGAAATCCCAGATCTTTTGATTTGAACTGTATCCGAGACAGAAATGCAAACAATAAAAACACCCGGACCTAAGATCCAATATACACATGCTAGTTAACATAAAAATACATTCGCCCCAAACCATGCCCGTTGTCGCAACCTCGAGAGCGTCCGAGTCATCAAGCCCACCCCAACAGCAGTTGGAACCGCAACAATCACCGCTTCCGGTTGCCACCCATCTTCGCACCAGTAAGCGCTCTCTTCTGTCTAAGGTAGTTGGCGACCAGATTCTCCACACTGCCCATATCATGTCTAGGCTGTCTGTTGTGCCGCGAAAAAGAAGATCGAAATTAGCATTCCCACACCACAAACCTTCCCCAAGAGAAAGGAAGAATAACGCACCTGAGGTAATACAACCGCGCTCTACGCTTCCGCTTCTGCGTGCGCTGCACGATCTCCACGCTCTCGACGTTCGGCGAAAACACCTTGACGGACATCTCGACGCCGACGCGCGTCAGCTGGTTGCGCATCAGCACCGAGGTGTCGGCGCCGCGCAGCTTAATGCTCAGCACCACGCCGGCGAACGGGTCGCCGTTCTTGAACGTCACGCGGATGATGTCGCCGGGCTTGACGCTGCGCGCGTGACGCCGGTAGTCGAACAGCTCGCGCCGCTTGCCCGACGGGTCCAGCTTCTGCAGTTGCGTCTGCGCGATGAAGTCGATCGGGTCCTTGCACTTGGGCTGCGCCGGGGGCGGGTAGATCTTTATCTTCTTGGGGGCTATTTGGTTGTTGTTAGCATTGGGGATTTTTGTTTGGGAGGTGTGTGTCATTCCCCGCTAGCTAGCCAGCTAACCAGCGGGGAGCGGTTTGGTGGACAACAGGTAGGTGTAGGCAAAGACCGTACCGAGATCAGGTCGGAAGCGCTTCGGTATTTGATCGTGGAATTGTTCGGGCAATTCCTTGGGGAAGGGGATCGGGGCTGGTTTGGCGGACCAAGCGGTCGTGAGCATGCGGCGGCCGGTGGTGTTGACGGGCGTTACCCGGGGCTTGGTGAGAAGCGACCGGAAGCAGCCCAGCTGCTGCAGGATCGAGGAGGAGTTCGCCATGGCGAGATGTGCGAACTTTGCAGCCGTTCTTTGCTGGGAATTCGGGGGAAGAGATCGAACTGGTAGGGTCGACGGAAACACAACTTGATGCTGAATCGGAGAGAGGAATTCGGACCGGCAGAATTTCCGCCCTTTGCCTGTTTGGGTCGTCCGCCCATTTGTTCAATGCGGGAGATTTTCTGCCGCCGCCGCCGCCGCTGCTGCTACTTTCACGATTAATCGGGAAGGGAGTGAGTGCATTTGCATTTCCATTTTATCTTGAAAATCCTCAAGTCGGAGTTTGTTCTTAGCGGCTTTGGGGAACGTGTGCACCTCTTTATCTCGTTGTTCCGAGTCAATTCCAGTTTGCTGGACATTACGCATTATCTTCCTCCTCACGGAAACGTCTCCCTCACCTCAATCCCACCACCACCACAACATATCGAAATGGCGCAGCTCGCCATGGGCAGCAGGCTATTGCGCTGCCAGAACGCAAGCACTCTCGGTCAAGCTGTTGGATCTTTTTCACAGAAGCGCACGTACCTCACTAAAGGTATTGCAACTGATCCTTTGCCCAATCTCCCCCGGATGACACAAGAGAAACCGCACCCTACGAAAGTAACCCCAAGCTAACTTCACCCTCCCCGGACCAGTGCCCACCTTCAAGCGCGCGCCCCAGAAGCTGAAACCGGGCCTCAACAAATTCCGCGATGAGGTGTTCATCCCGCTCAACCTGACGGAGCAGCAGAAGCTCCTGATCTACCGGAAGAAGCACCAGGGCACCCTGGACGAGCACCCGGTGACGGTGGCGATCAGCGAGAAGGAGGAGTACCAGCTGCGGCCGATGGAGTTCACGGCGCAGCCGCGCAACGCGGAGGCCAACGCGGTGATCCGCCGAATGCGGTCGGCGGAGGACTGGAAGGTGCTGCCGGCGTTCCTGACGGCGCTGCACCAGGTGAACCGCAAGCTGAACATGGAGATGGTGGTGCGGCGCGCGGGCCGCAACAACGCGATGCTCGCCATCCTGGAGGCGGCCAAGGCGAAGACCACCGGGTTCTCGCTGCGGGAGCCGCGGCTGGTGGAGAAGATCTTCTTCGAGCTGCACCTGCGCGCCCAGGCCGAGGGCTTCAAGGGCCCCGAGCTCGACCGCCTGCTCTCGCTCGCCGAGGAGTTCGTGGACGTCATGTCGCTGCCCCGCCACGCCAACCGCCTCCTGAGCCAGGACGCCCGCCGCCGCCCCGCCGTCATCGCCGTCCTGCTCGAGCTCAGCGCCGCCCGCGCCCTCGACCGCTTCGCCGGCAAGGACGCCGACGGCCTCGTCCGCGCCTACAGCGACCGTCTGCTCGCCAGCTTGGAGCACAGCTTCCACCTGGACATGAACCCGCCCCAGATCAAGGTGCCCGTGACCACGAACGTCGCCGAGGACGCGTCTTCGTCCGAGAACCCCCTCGCGGCGGCCGAGAGGATCCAGAAGAAAGAGTACCGAAACTACCAGGAGACCGAACTGCGCCTGGAGCAGAATGTCCCCATTTTCCACGCCCTCCGGCTGGCCCAGAAGTTGCCCCTCAGCGCCACAACCTTGAAGGCTTTCCAAAAGCACGAGCAGGCCCTGCGTCAGTGGATCAAGATCCAGAAGAATGCCGCCCCAACGTTGGCCCGGCAAAAGCCCGGACGGGGCTCTCGGCAGGTCGCGGCCTTAGTTAATTGATCTAAAGCCAGGATCGGTTTTGTCTAATTTGCCGCCAGGCTTGTCTATGCCTTTTCCCTTTTTTTTGTACATTACCATGATCTTTTCTCAGAATCGCTCGGAGCTATATTGTGTATTCAAAAATAGATGCATATCCCTTTCTTCAATTCATCGACATACAGAGCCTAGACTATACTCATAAAATCCAGAGTCGTTCATCACGATGCTGGTGTAAAAGTCATTCTGTGTCGCCTGTGCCGGATGGAAAACATAATGCACAGGAAAAGCTGGGGCGATGCAATGCATATAGAGTCAAAAGTCCTCAATTCAAAACGCAAGAACGCTCATCCTCCGCTTGGCAGGTAATTCAGGCGCAGAGCTCCAAGGTGTTGTCGTCGCGCAAGCGAGCTTGCACGGGTAGCACTGTCTTGCCGGAGACGACCGAAGGGCCGGCTACAGAAATCTGCGGAGTGCGTAAGCTACACGCGTCGATAAGAATGGTACGGAGTTTGTCTGCGCTTACCTGGCCCTCTTCCTTCTCAGAACCCTCCGACAGCCCTGTCAAAACGACCTCGACGCTGCTAAGAGGCGCACCGAAGTGGCTGGCGCCCTCGAAGCGTCTGTAGTCGAAGACGTTGGTCTGCGACACGGCACCGGCAATTCCAGGTCCAGTCAGAGCATACACAATACGCGCACCCGTGAAGAGACGTAGGTCCGTCAACTGCTCGAAGTCCAGGCGAACCTCGGGATCGGCGTCAAACCGGTGCGAGATGCACAGAAGACGCAGTCTGTCAAGAGAGAGCTCAGCCATGGGCCCAACGTTGGCAAGCTGACTCAGTAAGCCGTGGGACGGCATGTATCCAGCATCCAAGCTTCGCACCTGGATCCAACGCGCGAGGGAAGATACGGGCCCGGAGTGAGGCTTCATGAATTTGGTGTGGTAATCAGACATGGTGCGAGACGATGCAACAATAACCGTCGGAGAAACTCCTACAGTCGCAAGAGCAAAGTCCACGCTTTC
This sequence comes from Aspergillus aculeatinus CBS 121060, assembly GCF_003184765.1. Classification (NCBI taxonomy): domain Eukaryota; kingdom Fungi; phylum Ascomycota; class Eurotiomycetes; order Eurotiales; family Aspergillaceae; genus Aspergillus; species Aspergillus aculeatinus. The sequence continues at coordinate 406,615 of NW_020291484.1, forward strand.
GCCGGCTACGGAGTTGACGGCGACAGAAGCATTGGCGAACAGCGCAGCCATAATCTGGCACAGGGGGTACGATCGAGAAAAGGAGTCGATTGAGAGAACCACGTCGTTAGGGCCGAAACGCTGTTGACGGGGGAGAGAGTACAACAAGCCGGCGATTCCTGAGGCCAAGTTCTATCCTTGTAGTTAGCGACCAGACAGCGTCAAATGACAGATGCGATACGATTTTACCTCCGGCTGGTACTCAATGAAGTCGCCTTGAGAGGACTTGGACGGCCAAACAGTGGTCACAGAAGGAGTCGGGGTGCTCGGATCATAGTCGGGTACTTCAAGCCAGGCCAGCTCTTTCTTCTCTTCCACCAGCTCGTGCCAAACGGTGACTTCCAACGTCCCCTTCACGTCCTGGGGCACATCATTCCAGTCCATGTGTCGGCTTCCGAGCTTGGCGACCCAAATCACTTGCGACAGCTGTTTGTTATCCTTGGCAACGAATGACAAGTCGAGAGATCCAGCTTCAGCAATCAAGGAATCCGCTTGCGACTTCTGCAGTAGCTCCGACAAACTTTCCGCTTTCAGATTGTGGGGAATGATAACAATTTTGAAGTCATAGAAAGCTCCAGCTACAGCGTTGTTAGCGATGAATCTACGGCAGGATCGGGAAAGTGGAGGCCAAACCGAAGATAGCAGCCAGGAGTTCAACCGAATCCGTCAAACAGACCGCCACAGTCTTTACCTTGGAATCTCGTAGGCGGGTTCCGATGACGTTGATTTCCTGAGTGACCTGATCCAAGGAGTGTTCAATCGCCTTCTTTCCAAGCACAGTATAGATCTTGCCCTGCTTGCCGGTCACAGCTCCGTTATCCTCCACCGATCCGCGGACAGCAGTCTTCCAGACATCCCGTAGGTCACCTTTCCGGCCACTGGTCCATTTGGGAGCCCCGGGGTCCTTGACGTTCAGTCCCGTGCGCAGAGGAAAGCCATGCGGAGTCTCGAGACTTCTATACGGAGCAGATTGGCCTGGGTGCCGGACGGGGAATGCGCTCGATTGCCGGGCGAGGAGAAAGGGATGTATATCTGAGTCTTGCGATGTGACGAATGAATAGATGAGAAAGGCAACAATACCACCAGCAATCACAGTCGAGGCTATGTTCCAGTCGGCCAGTAGCTCCGCCACGACGGCGTCTAGTTTGGCGACGATGGACGACTCGGAGTCCATTTCTGAGGTTGAATCTCTCTCAGATTCAGGGTGCACATATGCCAGGCACAAGTTGTAAAGGGATAATTGAAGATTGAAGTGAGATGCGAACTGGTAAGATGGGAAGAGTGTGGTTGATGGTGAGCTGAGAGCTGACAGCTGACTGCGTTCCTTACGTACTAAGGCTACCTCATTACTGGACCACTGGTAGGCTATGATGCCAGATGTGGGGAACGGCAGCGGGCGCGTGTGGGCGGGCGGGCGGTAAAGTAAGTCCGATAGAAAACTTCGCCGCCGCGGCAATGGCGCTTGTGGTTGCCCATTGTGATTCCTGACCTGGTGAAGGCCGGTGCACCGATCACCCAAAACAATCAATCGCCCTGCATCTCCAACTCCACCTCCCTCCCCTCCCCTCTCCTCCCCTCTTCCTCTTTCATCCCCCAGGGGCTCTTCTGCTACTCCGTACTCCCTTGCGACTATGGTCCTGTCTGGACTTTCGTCGTAGGCTTTTAATCGGAGATTATAACAACCATCCATGTGATCCAGCCCCCTCCCCCGTGCGCAATTGACATCCAGGTAAGTCCCAACGACCAATTTCCCTATTCCTTTTGGTAAGTCAATCTCCTCTCACTCCCATCCTAGTTTGTGCGGTTGTGCTCATTCTTGACAGTTTCATTCATACTCCACCACTTCATCTCATCGTGGTATCTTCCAATGGCTTCCTCGGCCCCTCCCTCTACCCCCAAAGCTGCAACAGCTGCATCTACAGTCGTACCAGTCCCCGACCAAAGCCAGACGCCCGGGAAATGGCGTCACCCTCACTTGGATGAGGTGGTTCGTCGACAGAATGCTGGAACATTTGGAGATCGCAACATCAACAAGCTAGTGTGGAATGGCGCTGCTTTGTTCGCTACCTGTGTGTTTGGGGATATTATCAAGTCATAGTAAGTTGTGCAGTCGTGACGTGGTGATAACATGTAGGGCTCGGGGACACTTCTAACAGGATCTCTACAGTTGTCTTTGGCTTCAACATATCACCCAATTCTCTACCTATCCTGATCTTTCCCTCCTCGTGTTGCGCGTGATCTTTGTTCTCAACATCCTCGTTGCGCTGTATCCTCTATTTGGACCGAAGGACGACCTTTCCGACATCCCTCTGACCCCCACCCAACGCTCGCTTCTCGGGCTGGACCCCACTGCTACACCGCCATTGACTCCCGGTACAAGCTATGTTACTCCGCCTAAATATCGTCTTTCTACATCCCGTGGCGCGAGCCCAGCGAGTAGATCTGGATCCCCGCTGTCGGCAAGTGCTGGCGCCTCCGGTCGCAGAGTATCCTCGGGACCTGCCTTCTCCCCTTCACCTAGTCCGCTGTTCCAGAAATTGGTCAACAGCAGCGGGAAAGAAAGCGGACGGAGACCGAGCTTCGGATCTTCATCGCCGCTCGGTCGGAGCACATCATTCTCGCCTTACAGAGATTCGACCACGACCTTAAAGGATTCTACCGCGTCCTTTAGAGACTCCACTGCGTCCTTCAAAGAATCGACAATTTCAACCATGTCATCTATGTCGTTGTCAACCATGTCGAGCCTTGGACCCGCGAGTCCATCCCCTGTAGGGGGTAAGCGTGCGAATTTAGGTTTGAGCAACAAGTGGTTGTACGAAAGAAGTCGGCGACTGTCGGCAAGCAATAGCAGTTATTAAGGCCGATGTTGGTGGCGGATGCGGCAGTGGGTGGAGGTGAAGCAGCCAGGGGAGGTGATGTAAACTCATGAATTTTCCTTATCTCTTTGTTCGCTATTACTAGCGGGGTGCATCCGGATCTTTAGACTCCGTTATCAGCATAGGGATGCTACATTTTGTATTTTAGATTCAAGTCCTATTTCGTTTAGAAGAGCGATCGCAAATTTTCCAGACTACAGCCAGTAGAAGTAGACAGAGATAGGTAGAAGGACACCCCGGGTTATTGATGGTTGATTGATTGATTGATTGATCGTCGGGTCTCCGCGGGCCTAGTCGTACCCGCTTCCAAGGCAATGACCCAAGACCGAACGCCAACATGCCACCAAGTCCATTCACACGCGGCATCGGATTACTGGGCTTACGTCCCAAAGCAATTCTCTTGAAAGAACCATTTTCGCACCTAGCATTACCCTCCCTGACCATATCACTCAACTGCATGAGGTTGATAGGCTCGTAACCTTCATGGTGGCTTCACGATGGGAGCTTCCGAGTCAAAGTTAGTCTTCAAGCAGGGCATCTTCCGTTTGTCTGAGGAGAAGGACATTGCTGCGGACGATCCCTACTGGACCAGGGTATGTATCTCTGCTCTATGAGGCTTTCTGAAGGCATGATGATGTCTAAACTCACACATCTGGTATTAGTTCTGGGAGCTCCCAGAGTCGACGGAGGATGTCTTCAGCCTGTTCACCCCGGCCGACATTCGGCGCACGCGCGACCATGCCTTATCGAACTTCGAGACCCTCCTTCTCTCCGTCACTTCGCGCCTCACTGTTTTGAAAAACCATCCTTCCTTCCCAGACCCGGAGCTCGCGCCCGACCGCGATGCGCTCAACTGTATCCGCATCCTCACCCGCCTGCTCCCATACATCTACGAGGCGGAGCATCTGGAGGAATGGGAGGAGAAGTTCTTCTGGGCCCGTCGCAAGAAGAAGACACGCGAGGCGCAAGTGGCACCAGAAGTATTGTTCGATGAAGCACAGGCCGAAGAGCGGGATCAGGCCTCGCCGCGGGCTGCTGAATTGGAGGATGCGAAGCCCCTCGCTGAGGAGCTGATCGACACCCTCCTCGACCTGCTCTTCTATACCAACTTTACGATCCCGAAGCTATCATCTGCAAAGACTAAAGTGTCCTGGTCAATCTGGCAAAGTGGAGTGGGATGCAATACTTCAATGGGGTCGACCAAGGAGCTGGAAAGTAACCGCTGCGAGGTCCTACGGCTACTGCTGACTCTGACCGGGAAAGCGATGTACATGCCTTCAAGTGAGTCACGGCGGTTACATCTGACGCTAATCTCATGCTGACTTGCTCTTGAGATCTACTCCCTGTGCAAGGTGTGAGAGCGATCACGTACATCACTACTTGTCCCGACAAGCAGGCAGTCTTGACTCTGCTGTGCTCGTTGCTAAACACGGTAAGTCATTGAGTATTTGCTACGAAACAGGCCTGTGTCTGACTTGGATTGGCGTGTAGGCGATCAAATACAACCCTGCATCTTGGAGAGTGCCGTATGACCATGTCGTGTGGAAAGACCCGAAACAAATCCTGGTCATCTACTGCCTGCAGCTTCTTCTGGTGCTCCTTCTATATCCAGTGCCCGAGGACGGTCGCGGGGCCCCTCCGAAGAATTACTACCGCCATTATTTCGGCAGGCTGCATAGGCCGCAAGACTTTCAATTTCTCGTGGATGGCATGACCCGAATCCTGAATCAGCCAGTAAGCTCTACATTCGTCTTGCAGTACGTATGTTGCTGACAGCTCAATGTGCAGATGCAAGTCACCAACTCCTATCTTCCCGGGAGTCAAAAGTCTGTGAAATGGGCACCCGAGATGCTTATTCTGTTTTGGGAGGCCTTGCAGTGCAACAAACGCTTCAGATCGTTTATCATCGATTCGAACCGCTCGCACGATTTCATTATCCTGTGTCTGTTCTATGCCATCGTGTACAAATCCGACCCCTCCAAGCAGGGCGTGGTTAGGATGTGCATCTTCATTCTGCAGACAATGAGTGTGGAGCCCAATTTTGGCAAGAGTTTGAACCTCAAGTTCGAAGCTCAAGAAACCCTTCCGCAAAATATCCGGATCCCAGGCTTCAAGGGCTCATATGCAGATTACCTGATCATAGTATGTCCTTGTTCGTACGTACTCGCACATTCGAGACTAACAGCGGTATAGTCTATTCATACTTTGATTACCGCCAGCAAAGGACAATTGACGGCTGTCTATCCCGCGCTACTGGCAATTATCAACAACATTGCTGCACATGTTGAACATCTGTCTCCCGCGTCCTGCTCAAAATTGCTGCAGTTGTTCTCTTCGATGTCGGCGCCCAGCTTCCTTCTCGCTAACGAAACGAACCACGTCCTTCTAGCATCCGTGCTTGAGTCGATCAATTCTATTCTCGAGCACCAATTCACAAGTATGATACGCTTGCATATGTTTCGTCTCGATTGACTTGCTAACTCGATCTAGACAACCCATATCTTGTTTATTCTATTCTCAAGAATCGGAGACGCTTCGAGGCTGTGCGCGAATTCACGCTTGAGAGCGGACAGCAAGAGATAGAACGCCAAAATGAGCGGCGAAAGTCAGGAGGAAATGATTTCGCCGCAAGCCCTGTCCTCTCACCGACTGAAGAAGACACGCAAGCTCCCTCTGGTGCACGCGCATCGCTGGGTCGCATTCCGGAAGAGAATAGTCCCTTCGCAATTGGCGGAGATGACTCCGACGATGAAGGTGAGGCGCAGAAATCGCCGTCCCATGACGTTTCCTCGGTTTCATCGGTGCCGACTTCTCGACGGCAATCAATATCTTCTGTCGTTGACGAAAGCGTGCCCCTTCAACTTCGAGGGATGTCTGAAAAGGCACGCGGCAAAATGCCAGCCGGACAGCCCACCTTCTCCAGACAGAACAGCATGACTAGCCAGAGCAGTATGTCGGCAGCCTTCCTGGCATCCTCGAGTGGATTCACACCGACTACTACCTGGGTAAGCCCGATCCCACTTTCATGGAGCGTGTTATTTGCTGACTGGAAACTCATAGCTTGAATCATGGTTGCCTGAGCTGCCGCTACACACGATTCTCACCATCATTTCAGCCATCATGCCCCGCGTGCCTGACTCAGCTTTTCAGTCTGCCTCCAGCCCAGAAGCACGCACGCTGATCACTAATCTCCCTACTTTTGTGGAGGAGCCAATGATTCAGGTTATCGTCTCGGAGCCCTCGCCCGTTCGTGTCCATTCGTTCGAATGGTCGGCCCTTTCCATGGGTTGGTATGAATCTTTGCTCTGGGGATTCATCTTCTCGAGCGAAATGGTTGTTGGGTCCGCGTCAGGTGCTACACCTGGCACTGTTGGAGTGTGGAATGGCACCGGAGTGAAGCTATTCAAGGTACAAGAGGCGGCCGCGCAAGGACCTACTCTGCTGGCGCCAAAGGGTGCTGTCGATGCAGTGGGTAGCAATCTGGTGCAGCGCATTGGCAATCTGAGTCTCCGACGCAGTAGTACGCAAGATTCTCAAAGCAACTCTCGGCCACCTTCGATTCGCGAGGTCTGAGGGACGAGTACAAAGCTCCGCTGGATATTCACAGTCAATTGGTCGTAATGGGAGGATCCCTTGATTCGCTTAGATGCATTAGCTTCCTTTTCGTTATATTGATGAACTCTATGGTTTAGATGATACCTGATTAGCGTTTGCACGATTGGCTTAATTCTTTACACGCGTGTTGGCCTTCGAAGCATTTTTAAACCTGTTGATCATTTTCTTTACCGATTAGTTCTTGACATAATAGATAGTAAAGCTTATAAGCGCCTATTTTCCGAGCTTTGGGATGATGTTATGCGCTGTCTGATGGCTGATATAATGAGGGCTGGACCACCACGTGAGGCTGCAATTGGCCGTTTGCGCTTCTCCGAGTTGTCCCCAGCTTCTGTGATCAACAACAATTCCGACGGGACCGAACGCCAGCCTCCGTTCCTTGTCTGTTCAATAGTTTTCTATTCTAGATAGACTGTCTTGCTCCTCCATTTGTTTGGATACTGCCACAGGTACTTTTATTTTGGAAGACAGCTCTCGATTTATACAATGGTGCTTTCCCGATCGCTGCTGCTTGCTGCGGCCTCCGCATTCCTCCTTGGCTCTCCGACGGAGGCCGCAGGCGCGGTGACGGAACTACAGAGCGTGCTGAAGAACACCCACATGAGCAACGAGTATGGGTATCCCACCGATTTCACCAGAGGGGTCATGCCTGTAAGTTCCTATGAGTTTTATTCACAATGCTATGCTTGGGTTTGCACTGCGAAAGGTGTCATGAAAAGCAACTCTAACGGGGCTACAGATCCCAGTCCATTCACACAAGTAAGCCAGCATCGACGATTCTCCAAGCAGGTACGATGTCTGACCTCGTGCCAGTGACTACTGGAGAGATATCCCTTTCTATTCGGGTATGTATGGATGGTCTTCAATGATCCGGTCTATGGCACCTTAGTGACTTATATCCGTAGGCCTATCGCAAGGATGCATATCGACTGAAGCCGATGTGTGGCTGTATAATGGCACCCTCTATGTCTGTCCCCTAGGGCGTTTTCATTGTCGGGCCGATGCTGACATGGATAGGTCGGCCACGATGAGTCTTCCCTGACTGAAAAGCGAACACTAGAGTCGCTCTACATCAACCCTATTTTGGACGTGCTTCAACGCCAGAATCCCACGTCTCGATTTGTGACGTCGCCCACGAAAAAGTAAGATCCCCTGTTTATCGCTTGATCGCTCTGTGATCAATGGTTCATCAGTGGTGGCCTGCGCTGACTCCTGCCAGCGGTGTCTTCGACACTGACACCTCACAAACGCTTTACTTCTTCATTGACCTGAAGACCTCCGGACCTGAAACCTTGGATGCAGTTATCAAGGCCCTGGAGCCACTCCGTGCTCGTGGCTACTTGACCACTCTAAAAGACAATACGACTATCACCGAAGGACCGGTCACGGTGATAGGCACCGGTAACACGCCGCTGGATCTGGTCGGACCGGTGGCAAACAGAGACTATTTCTTCGATGCACCCCTTGACCAGCTCGGCGAGGGTCAATTCGCCGATGTAACCGGTCTAATTTCCCCAATTGCGTCCACTAATTTCGTGGCGGCCGTGGGTCCTCTTTCGCATGGTGAGTTGGATGAGACTCAAACCCAGGCCATCCGCGCGCAAATCGCAGCCGCGAAGAAGAGAGGAATTGGAGCGCGATACTGGGGTACCCCTTACTATCCGATCCGTACTCGCAACAATATCTGGAGGACTTTGCTCGAGGAGGGTGTTGCGTTGCTGAACGCCGACGATCTAGAGGCGGTGGCGGGCTACTTCTAAGTCTTCTTGGTATGTATAGCTAGGCAAGGATGGATAGCTTTTTGGGCGTCTTTCTTGAAATTTGGGAGTCTCAATATTACTTGGATTTATCCAGTTCCGTCCGTCTATGCATTTGGCGAGATCTTTTCTGTTCGTGGGAGTTGCCTCCCGCTGTGCAAGGCAAAATAAGTACTCATGCAACTCACTTCACACCTTTTCTCTCAATAAAAGACGTTGCTTAAACCTGATAAATTCCATCGAATTCCTTCTGGAGATAAGCGAGGGATAAAGTGCTGACAGCAGCAGACGAAAAGAGTCAGATTCCGGGCACGTGATGCGCCCGTGAAATGGAACGCGTCTGAGGGGGTCGAAAAAAGACCAGGAGAAAGGATATCGCAGGAGAAAGACCCGACGGGGCAATTCTCTCCAAATTCATACCTGGGACATCTTATGTTGAATTGGCCATCTCGATGGTCTTTTCCAGGCCAGCCATGTCTCAGGTCGACGTGGAATTAGGCGATCTCTTGGCCGAGGTGTTGCCCGCCGGTGTCAAGATTACCATTCGCCATGTCTCCTCGACTCCCACTCCCTGCCCTGCGCTCTTCGCCGCACCCCCGGGCGAAACCTCCGAGCCGACCTTCTGCGAGAATCATTTTCTGACTGCATCGGTGGATGCGGAGGGGAAAGATGGCGCCGAGATTATTGTGTTGGGGGTGGAGGTGTTGATCTACAGCACCGCGCACCTGACGACGATTTTCGTCTCCAAGGCCGACTCGACCGGGTTCTTACATCTACTCCAGAACGCCCCGAAGGTCTCCCTGCTCCGGCGCATTTCGCAGACCTTTCTCTCTTTTCTGGTCCGCACGCATCAGCGACCGGGGGTCCGCCTCGTGGTGTCCCTGTTCGCGCGCGCGCAGAACCAGTATCTATTCCCCGGCAGCATCGAGAACGCGGGCAAGCATGTCCTCGACGATCGGGGGTTGATCAAATGGTGGTGCCGCGTGTTCGACCCGATTCTCCGCGAGTACGAGCCGGAGTCCGGCTCGCACGAGAAGAACGCCCTGGACCGACAGACGGAGTCGGCGCAGAGCTCGGCCACGGCCTTCCTGATAGTCCCCGGGTGTGACAAGTTCGAAACCCGGGGCTTCTTCCCCAGTGCCGCCCGGCTGGACAGCCAGGAACGCCCCAGATGGCGCAACAGCTATCCTCTGCATCAGCTCTGTGACGACCCCAAGGCGCCGCCGCGCTGTCTGGTCCCCCGCTTCCCCGATGACCCGAAGACGCGATTTCTGATTGACCTCGACGATGAGCTTCCCCCGCAGTCCGGGGACAACGGGAAGTCCTCGCTGGCGCCCGGTCAGTGGCGGAGCGTCAAGTCCCTGGATCAGTTCTGGGAGATGATGTCTTTCCGCCAGGAGTGCTCTTCGGGACGGTTGGTCGGGTTCCTGTGGCTTGTCATCAACCCGCCGGGGCTGGTCAATTCGGTCCAGATGACCAGCTCCCGGTCTGTCCTCGGTGACCGTAAGACCCTCTCGTGTGATGCTAGACATGCCGGAGCCCGTGCGCCGATTACAGTACCTGAGCTACAATCCAATGATTCTAAGTCTGACTCGTTGGAGCAACCTGAAGCCTCAGAAGGCCCGAGTGTCGCACAGCCGATCGATGCCGCAGCCCCCCAACCCACTGCTGAGTCCCTGTCCGTATCCGAGTCCACGGCACAACGCACCACAGACGCTAGTGCCTTCTTCTGGCCGGAGGCAGGGCGTGGCCACGCTGTGCTCAGCGAAGCCGACTACAAGGCGGCGATTGACTTCTTGATTGAGCAGGACTTCTTCAACCAGGAGGTCTCCATCGCCAGTACTAGAGCCTGGGGGCAGAAGATTGCCTCACTTGCTGACCAACTCTGGGTCGGGCAACAGGTCCTGGGCCGAGGCAGCACCGACAATCCTTCCCAGCAGACTACGGAGGTCAACACTCTCATCAGCAGCACACTGGTCCGAAAACGCAAGAAGGTTGGAGATGAACCCGCCAAAACTGAAGGCATTGAGAAGACCGCCGAGGAGCCCGCGACAGACGCCAATGCACCGCCGGCAGATGCAGCAGTGTCCACTCCTACACCCGAGTCAACTTCCGGGGTCAATTTTCTGCAAGCTAATTTGATCCGCAAGAAAAAGAAGACGTGACCTCGGAGTGACTTGCTTGCTCGGCGTATGGTTTTGCACAGTACTATGAGCAGCGAGAATGGTCGATAAAGCATGGGCATTGTGCACTGTACAGTAGGATTGGGGACATTGGGATAGTCAGCCTGGGTTGTTCTTTCTTTTCTTTTTCTTTCTCTATCTTCGCGTTTCGCTTTTACCTTTCTAGGGACTGCATACTGGGATTTCATCACTTTCTTTTCATTATCTATTTGTCTTTAGCAGGATTTGGAGGGAACTACTGGAGGCCGAGTTCGAACGAACCTAGGATTTGAATATCAGAGCCACGGAACGGGCAACAGGCCAATTAGCATACTACTACTTAATAAAAACCACTTCACCGCATTTCTCTTACCTGAAACATGGAAATACGCAGCTATGAAACTTGAAATTAGACAGGGGCAGCGGACATCACTGGGTACAGTACGCAGACTACAAGCAATCAAGCGCCAAACGACGAGATGCGCCCGACGATCGGGAAAATCCACTCTCCCCATCGCGCGCGCGCGCCGAACCCGGAATCCGTGAGACCCGAATGGAAACCGGCAACTGCATCGAGTCTCAGCCTCACTCAGCCAGCCATTGACCAACTGTGGTATCCGTACTCTGGAGCTAGCTGCTTGCTAGGTTACAGCTTGGTCTGATTGGACTGACTGCACTTCTCTTGAATTTCCATCTGACTGACCTTCTTGCAGTCTGGTCGAGGCCGCATGACGCGACGTGTGTTTGGTGCTCTGTCCATCTGCCTGCTGTCACTCGCTTCGCCAGTTTTCCCTCTTCCATAGAATGATTTCCTCGTCGGATGACTCTGTCATTGCTACCCACTTCTGCTTCTGCCTATGTTGACGCTTCACCTGCGTTCGCTTGCCTCCGAGCTTGGACTGGCCACTGGCCATGGCGACGACATCCAATGGCCAGTCGTCGCGGGCTGGGTCGGTTTGGTCTGGTATACGACCGTGACGCTGGTCTGCTCGCTGGGCACTTATCAGATGTACGTTACAACACAAAAACAAAAGGACCTTCCACCGAATATTGCAACCCTTTGAATTCATCAACACCAAAAGCTGATCATCACCGCAAACTAGATGGAAACACTGTCTCCAAAGACCCCAGAAATCCACCACGTCCTCCTCCGCCCGCCCCAATAACACCCCTCACATCACCGCAATCCGTCCCGTCAAGGGCCTCGAGCCTCACCTCTACGAATGTCTAGCCTCGACCTTCCGCCAGGACTACCCCCGCGACAAGCTGACCGTCTACTTCTGCATCTCCACGAAGACCGACCCCGCCTACCCGACCCTCCAGAAACTGGTGTCGGATTTCCCGCACGCCGACGCGCGGATCTTCGTTGAGGACGACGATCCGCTCCTTCGTTCCGAGGACGGTGGTGGTCATGCTGCTGCTGCTGCTGCCGCTGCTGCTCCCCCCGCTTACGAGCTGGGTCCGAACCCGAAGATCCGGAATATGAGTCGGGCGTACCGGAAAGCCAAGGGCGATATCGTTTGGATTATCGATTGCAATGTCTGGGTGGGGAAGGGGGTGTGTGGGCGGATGGTGGATAAATTGTGCGGGACAGCAGGCGGCAAACGGTACAAGTTCGTTCATCACTTACCTGTCGCGGTGGATGTGACGGGGGAGGAAGGTCGAAAGACGAGGAGGGGGGAGCAAGAGGCGTTGCTTGAGTCCTACACCAACGGCGGGGATGGTGGTGATGATGATGATGCTGCTGCTGCTGCTGCTGCTGCCGCCGCCGCTGCCGGGCCCCTGACGACCGGGGGTGGCCGGCTGGAGGAGCTGTTCCTGTCGTCGTCGCATGCGAAGATGTACACCGCCATCAACACCGTGCTCATCGCCCCCTGCATCGTGGGCAAGTCCAACATGTTCCGCCGCTCGCATCTGGACTACCTGACCGCGGCGGCACCGTCGGCCCCGTCGACGACGGCCGCGGCCGCGGTTCGGCGCCGCCGCAACCCGGGCATCGACTATTTCTCCGACAACATCTGCGAGGATCACCTGATCGGGGACCTGCTGTGGAAGAGTCCGGTGCGCGAGGAAAAGGAGCTGGGCCAGCGGTGGGGCAAGCACGCAATGGTGTTCGGGGACCTGGCCTTCCAGCCCGTGGCACACATGAGCGTGCAGTCGTACGTGGCCCGCCGGGTGCGGTGGCTCCGGGTGCGCAAGTTCACCGTGCTGCTGGCGACGCTGGTCGAGCCCGGGACGGAGTCGATCCTGTGCTCGTGCTACGGCGCGTGGGGGTTCACGACGGCGCTGGCGCAGTTCCTGGGAAGGAAGGGGTACGCCGCGGCCGAGGCGGCGCTGTCCACCTGGCCCGCTTTCTGGGCGTGCTTCGCGCTGAGCATGCTCGGGTGGATCCTCACGGACTGGCTCGTCTACATCATGCTGCACTCGGGCCGCACCGTCGAGCTCGACGAGGATACCCCGTCCTTCGCGCGACCGCCCCCCCAGGGCACCGTCACCCGTCGTCCGTTCCTGCATTGGCTGGCCGCTTGGCTGGGGCGCGAGGTGCTGGCTTTGCCGATCTGGGTCTGGGCTTTCTATGGAGGGGTCACCGTGACCTGGCGGGACCGCCGATTCCGGGTCGGCCTCGACATGCGGGTGCGCGAGATTGTTGATAGCGACGCCACGACGAGCACGATACCGGGTCTCTCGTCGTTACGATCCAGCCCGTCGGGTGCGTCGCAGGATCGAAACAAGACACGACGAGATTAGTGGGAACCCATGAGCCAACGAACCTGACTGGTATGATTTGCGCGACTATTTACTACCTACCTGCCTCTTATCCACATCCCACCTGCATTGATGACATGACAAGCTACGGTCAGCAAGACATTAGACGAACCCCATTTCGAACCATAAGATAGACAGCGTCCCCAAAATGAACATTTTTTCCCACTGTATAAAACATACACCAACGAAGAATTCTATACAACATGACAAAACAAAGAAGACCCTAGGGATTAACCATACAAAAGAAGAATCAAATACAAACACCATGTAAGCAGTTCACAAGAGAGAAGAAGGGGAATAATCTCTGATTCTCAAATCTTTTACTCATCCCCATTCCCAGTAACCGGCACCCCAGCCGAGGCCACCACCGTCTCCGAATCCCCACCAGCAGCAGCCACCTCGGCGCTCAACATCCACTCCACGACCTGCCGTCCCTTGGACATCTTCCCGGGATCAGCCGCCGCATTTGCGTCCGCCTCCGCCTCAGCGCCAGCAGCAGCAGCAGCACCTCCCTCCTCCTGCGTCGACCAGTCCGCGCGCTCAGCCAGGAAGACGGGATCGAGGCCGGCGTCGTTCTTGACGGAGCTGTCGGCGCCGGCCTCGACGAGCGCCTTGACGCAGTCCAGGTGCGTGTTCAGCGCCGCCCAGTGCAGCGGCGTGTTGCCGGAGTGGTTGCGGTGGTTGACGATGCGGCGGCGCGTCGACTCCTCCTCCGTCGCGAGGAGGGTGAGCAGGTAGGTGAGGATCTCTGGTGCAGTCGGTTAGTTTTAGCCCCAGCACCACTCGAAGACACGGGTCTCCAAGACAGGTCACCCACTCCAAGAAGGGGACCAGAAAGGGGGAAGGAGGGCAAGGGAAAGACTACGCACCGATATTCCCATTCGCAGCCGGGAAATGCAACAGGCTGGATCCGCTGCCTCCCTCGGCCTCCGGGGCGGCGTCGATGGCGGCGGCCACGACGGCGCCCAGCGAGACGTCCGGGAACTGGGCGCTGCAGGCCGTCAGGTCCTCCTTGAGGGCGGCCAGATCGCCGGAGCGGGCGTCGTAGATGAGATCGTCGATCGTGTCGGCGGGGAGGGTGATCGTTGACGCCATTTTTCTGGGGTCGGCCTTGCCTTTTGTGCTAATACGGGCAAAAAGGCTGGTTGGCTTGGGTTCTTTTCTTCACTGATGGAGATAAAAAAAGCTTTCACTCTGGTTGAGAGGATGATGGATGGAATGGGGTATCTGCGAGGTTGGTTAGCGGGTTGAGTCTTGATCCGCGTTTATGTATAGGATTTCCGGATGGGATGCGGGAAGGTGCGATGTTGTTGTTTTGACTAGAAAAAAAAAAGGGTTTGGGTGGATGGTTTGGATAGCTGGACGCTCAAAGTGCCATGCTTCCTGCTTTCTTGGTCTGATACATCTGGAAAGTGGCGATGCTGGCCTCCAGGCTGCGGCCTGATATTTCCCTTTTCGGATTTTTTTTTTTCTTTTTGCTTGTCATCGGTATACACCCCTCCCCCCTCCCCCTCACTTTGGGGTGGGATTTGCACACAAATTGATGGTTTGAATTGGGGAGTGTATAGCAGGTGTAAGGCAGCAAAGCAACGCAAGGCTTACCTTTAGATTCAGTATGTGAGAGGCTCCAACTCTTCCGGATAATGTGAAGCTATCCCAATTGTCCTTCTGATGGGGAGAACTTTGAGGCCCGGTCAGGTGACTGGCATCCCGATTCCCGGTGGATCTTATCTTGTATCGCCGCCTCCTCATCCGGTATGCTCATACATACGGCATGAACCCCCCACACATTCATCAAGACAAGTTAACCTCTCTACAAGGCACTAATCAACTTATTCATATATACCATTGTGGCTCTATTATGCATCTTGTGAAGTACATAGAACGCCAGTGTAAGCTAGCCACCATAAAAGATACACAAAAACGAAACGAGCAACAAGAAAAGGTCAAAGAACGGGGAAAAGGTATCTCAGCACACAACACAATAACAACAAAGAAAGAACCGCGACTCGAAGCCGGCTTTTGAAAAGGGTCCTCAATCCCTCAACCATGCGCGGCGCTTTTCCTCCTTCTTCTCCCGTCTCTTCTCCTTGAACATCTTGAGTTCCGCCTTGGTAAGCTTCTTGGCGCTGCGTTCCGCCCGCAGACTGCGGCCATCATGGCTGTTGGCCGCCGCGTCCACGTCGAAGAACGCATACATCTGCCGTTTGGACTTGTTCTCGTCATTGTGATACTCCGGGTTCTGCGAGGCCGCCTGCCACCGGCCCGTGAACCGGTTGAAGGCGCCCACCGCCTCGTACGCCTGGTTCGGGTCCATGCCGGCGACGGCCGCCTCCTCCTGTCGCTCGTACTGCTGCGCGTACGGCGCCGTCGGGTCGTAGTCGCCGTGGATGGCGGGGTTGTAGCCACCCAGGACGCGTGCGCGCTTTTCCTGGATACTGCCGTCTTCGTCGCCGTCGTCGCCGTCGTCGCCATTGTCGTCATGGGGAACGGCGCCGGCGGCGGCATCTGGTACCCGTGGATTCTCCCACTGCGATACCCCGGTGAGGCGGTTATAGAAGTAGTAGGCTTGGGCGTTGGCATCCCAGACGGGTTCCCATCCATCGTCGTCGCCCGGTGGCACTTCGTTGGGGAGCGGTGGGGGCACTTCGTCTGGTAACGGTGGCGCCGAAGCTGATGTGTCTTGTTGGTCTTCTGCTGCTGCTTCTTCTTTTTCCTCCCCTTCTTCTTTCTCCGAGCTGTCCTGCTCGTGGCGCAACTCCCCCTCTACCTCCCCTTCTTCCGCCTCTTGACCGGATACATCCTCCTCTTGCCGCTGTGTTTGTCCCGCCTGCTCTTCCTCTTTCCTTGACGCTGTCTCTTCCGTGCTTACATCCGGAGGAGTGACCTGCTCCTGCGCTGCATTGCGCGGGGAAGACTCCGGGGTGGGGGACGCGACGCCACCACCACCACCCGTGACGTCTTGCGGCGACGTCGCGGACATGCTGGGATTAGCTCTCTTTCTCTTTCTTTTGGCTTTGCTTTGGGCGCGCGTAATGCACGAAGCGACCGTGTTCTGTCGTAAGAAGCTCGAGTCAGAGAGCGTCAGCAACCCTTTGGATGCATATGATTCTTAGCGAATTCTTGTCTTCTCTCTCTGATAACCGGAGCTGAATTGGCGGCGCAGAGGAAGAGATGGTGGAAGGAATTGGGGAAACTGATAGCGAAAGCTGCCCCGTTAGACCGCTTACTCATCTGGGAGAGTCGGAGCGGACCCGAGAAGGGTAGCTTAGACGCTAGCTTGTTTGGGATTAGTGGATGTCCCGGGACAGTGTCTCGATCTCGGGGGTTTCTGATTGGTGGAGGTGGAAGCAGTTGGGGATACGCCTACCTTACCTAGTATAGGTGATGACCTCGGACCTTATCCTCTTGTTGGAGTCTTTCAAGTGAATTATGGTTTAGATCGTGATCGAATATGAGATACTAGTATCAGTCATATAGGGAGTCTGGGTTGCAAGTAGCACTTATTTCTTGAGCTCAGTCTCCAGTAAAGCTAATATGACGGTCAGCCTGAGATATATACTGATGCTCGGTCAAAGGTTCATAAGTTCCTCTCGGATTACAAAATCGACTCCATAGTCTGGATCTTTCACTATTGACTAAGCTGCTCCGACAGATTATTCACTTTTGTATCAATTCTCAGCAAGAGCTCCAATTATATCTGCAGTTCTGCTGCGACCTACGAGACGACAATTCCCATACCGTCCGTCCGAAGTAAAAACTACCTTGGCATTCCGACATCTAAAGAGACACAACCAGGTCAGCAATGTATAAGGGTTTTGTGCCCATGCTCAATTCAAAGCATCCGTTCTGCTCAGATTCACCCTTGCTTCGACGACCAGGCTTAATCATCGGCAAAGACCGAACCAGTCCATGCCCCTACTTGGCCGAGTCTGCATTTTCGCATCCTCAGGCCATCCATATGAGGGGTTTTTGATGAGCGTTGAACATGCGACACACTTGGCTTTGGGTCGGTTGGAAGCTTTTGTAAGGTATAGAGGGTAACGAGGCTACTTCTTATCTACTGGTGGTTTCATAGATGTGGTCTCTTTTGCCGAAATGTGAGTACAAGAAAGATATCTGCGTAAGTTAGTACATCTAGAACATATGTCACATGACCTTTCAGCACTGCTAGCCGAGTGGCTTTTCAATATCGAAACTTGTGATGGGAATGAGATACCAGCTACAGTGGGCTAACATAATTGCCTCGACAGCCATTCGCTCTGTGAAGGATAAAGCTGGGTTGAAGTGTAGGCTCGATTTTAGAATTGTGAAAATTAATAATGTATACCAGAGCAGTGGGTGGTCAGAGGAGGTATTAGCACAGAGTAGAAGGATATATATGTATGTACATCTATCTGTGCACAAGCATCAGATATTCTGACTTCATGATATACCGGCAGCTATGATTTAAATCTTTTCGAATATGCCCCAACCAAAGTAATCAGTCTTAACTACAGAGCTAACAGGTTTTGCTTGCAAAATCTCTCTGTTGTATATGTGCATGCTATTCCACTGTACTGTAGACTGACCTGGACTGATTGATGCCTCACAATTAAGTCGAGGCCGAAAGGCACCCAGGCTCCCAGGCTCCGAGGAAAAAAGAAGAGGATCACATGTTCGCCAACCGCATCGAACAACAAACCAGCATCTGCACTGCACCACAATCAAGATCGAATACACCGCTGAACGCCAACTTGCAACCCGTACGTTCACCAACTCAGCCCAAGTATGAGCCATCCTGCGGTCTGAGCAGCCAGCAGCCAACCAACGGATGGACACCGCAAACAAGGATCTACCATCCGGCCTCGTCATGTGTCTCAAATCCAGTAATGAAACCGAGTTCCGCTGCCCATGACAACCAGGTCCAGGTCTCTTTGTTCCGAAAAAGCCAAATTCCAAGGAAAGGATTGCACAGTCACTATTCTTTCTGAAACAAATCAAAACATGATTATTCACGGGCACGGGCAAGAAATTCCGCGAACAGGGTTTACTTTGTCCTTGCACGCGGAAATTAGGTAGCAACTAGTCATCTTGTGCCCCTTGCGCTTTCCCACCGCTACAGAGCCCCCTCTCTCTCCGCCCACATGGACATCAAGCTCCGGGTATGTGTTTGGGAACAACAAGGAGGAAAGGGATTGATTGACAGACCCTCGATCTTTGATCCACACCTCCCCACCCCTTGCAGCTCGAAGCATGCTATTGCATATGCCCTGCAACCTTACTCGAGGGTCGACCCCAGCCCAACAATGCTTGCCACGCCACCCGCATACCGCACGAGCGTCTTCGGAGTCAGGCGTGAGGGCGACGAGAAGGGACGACTGGGGCCGTAGGGCTTGTGGCAAAGGGTATACGACAAGATACGGTGGCGGAAAGTGGCTGCCATCGGGTTCTCGAGGTATTGTTGAGAGTCCAGGGTCGGAGTGGTTGTTTGTGAGCTAACGAGGAAGGGTAAGAATCTTGACGAAGGGAAATGCATAAGCATGCACCTTCAAACGTGTGCTGGCAAGAGATTGTATGACGATCGACTTGAATGGGTAGGAGGAATGAGACATTGGCCTCGCTGCAATGTACCCCAGTTATCCTGCAAAGGCGCCGAGTCTGAGCTGGAAAGCATCGCGGCAGTACCGGCTGGCTGCAAGCAAGCAACCAGAGGCGATAGCTAGGGCAGATCCATACCGTCTGCTGGAGCAGAGGGAGCTCTTGGCCCAGGGAGTGGGGACCAAGCCAAGTATGGATCCTCAGGAACGAGGACGGCGAACATGTCCTTGCATTCTGCATTCCACAAGGGGCATGCTGAGGAGGATGCAACAGCAGCAGCTGCTGCTGTGCTGTGCAGGACACCGGTTTGTTAGGCTCGACAGTGTATGGACCTCGAGCTCGAGGGCCTCCACGAAAGTCTATATAAGGGTGGTGAAAGTTGCCCTCCAGTCGATTCTTTTCATCATCACACAATCACTCTCTTGAGCATTCTCTCCCTCCAGTCTCTTACAGACCTACCGTTCTTTATACATACAATTCATCCGAGTTCACTCTCTCGTTCAAATCCAACCCCACAGTCACAATGAAGTTCACCATCTCCGCCGCTGTTCTGGCCCTCGCTGCCACCGTCGCTGCCATGCCTAGCAAGCCCGAAGCCAACGGCAACCTTGGTGTCGGCAACGGCAACGGCAACCAGGGAAACAGCGATGTCCGCTTCCCCGTCCCTGACGACGTGACCGTCAAGCAGGCTTCCGCCAAGTGTGGTGACCAGGCTCAGCTGTCTTGCTGCAACAAGGCCACCTACGCCGGTGACACCACCACTATTGACGACGGTATCCTCGCTGGTACCCTCGGTAACCTCCTTGGTACTGGTTCCGGCTCTGAGGGTCTCGGTCTCTTCGACCAGTGCTCCAAGCTCGATCTCCAGAGTACGTTTCCCTTGGATAGCTGCATCAGAGCCTCACTAACAACCCACAGTCCCCATCATTGGCATCCCTCTCCAGGATCTTGTCAACCAGCAGTGCAAGCAGAACATCGCCTGTTGCCAGGGCTCCCCCTCGGACGCCGTAAGTGTCTTCCGCCGCTCCTTCAGCCCATATCAGCTGCTAACCTCGCCGACAGAGCGACTCCCTCATTGGCGTTGCCCTGCCCTGCATTGCCCTCGGCTCTATCTTGTAAGCGGGTTCAGTCTTTGCTTATGGCCACTATTCGTCAAGCCCTTCGGGGCCATGGATCGGGGCTAGGAAAACAGGTCGCCCTGTGATTTTCCGGTCTTGGAGGATTGCGGGTTATTCCTGTTTGAGCAGATGATGTACCATTAATTGTGCGCCTGTGGCACTCTCGGAGAAAGAAGATTCGTGTTTTTTTGCTTTTTGGAACTATGATCTGATCATTAGTTGTGCATTTCCCGGTGCTCCAGCGCCGGTGTCGTGGCATATAGCTTTAATGCATTAGACTTGCTTTACCCGATTTTTTCCACTTGTATCCTGTAGCTCGTAGTTGTCCACGCCATTTGGGTCCATTGGACATTTTTTCCTGCAGTTCCATTCACTAACTTCCCATCTCTACTCCTCATAATTCCCCCGCCTGGTCTTATTCTCACCTAACCTTACTGAAACTCCCTCTCACCCACCCATTGACTTATTTAACCAGATAAACTGAGCGGGCACTCTACTAGACAGAATGGTAAGCTTCTCCCCCGACGAACCATCCTCAACCACCGAACTAAATCTCCCTACCTTCAAGCCACCATTCACAGCAGAGCCCTACCCACAAGGCACGCCCCGGTCCGCCCCCCCATGTACCACCAAGCCCAATCACAGAGCATCCTAACATCAGTAGCAGTAGTACGTCACCCGCTGCTCTACACAGAACCACACCAACAACAACAACAACCCACGCTCTTATTCCGTATGGATATCCCCAGAAAAAGAAACTTTGTCCACTCCACTGCCTTCTTTTCAGGGTCCCTCTCACTTAACCCTTTCCCACAAACCCTGCACGCACGCTGCCTGCATAGGCTTAGCTCTGGTTATCGGATCACCGAGGCTCTCGGAGCATATCAAAGGCTGGCTGGTATCATAAGTTAGCAGTAGCAAAAGGCACAGTCGAGCCCGTAGGTCGGCCCTATCCTACGGAAACTCCTATCGGGGTCGATCATTGACTAGAAAGTAGGCAGTGAATTGCGAGTTGCGAGGTAGTCGTGTTATATTGTACTTGTGCAGGACTACAGCTCAAGAACAGTAAGTACACTTTGGAAGAAGGTGTCTTGGTTCAGGGACTTGATGATCCCGCCGAGCTACCTGCGTGGATATCGATGAAGGTGCTTGTGGTGGGATACAAGGAACAAATAGATGATGATGATGATGATGATGATGATGATTAGACTTCCAAGCTCCTGCCATCTCCGTGCTGTTCTCTCTCTCCCAACTCAATTCAGTCCATTCCATCATCAGACCTAGAGAAACCGAGGTGTAGGAATTGATACGGTAGTCATCGCACCCAGTAACTGTCACAGAAATAGAACCCTAGAAGGTACACCCCAGACCCGATCAACAGATAACTAACAACCAGGCCCGTAACTAATCAACACACACACACACAGAAAGAAAGTAGACACCCCCATAGAAACAGATGATACAATCATCTCAAAGAAAGTAAATACACCATGGAAGAGAAGAGAAAACCCAAAGGTGATACAAGGGTGATTTCTTGGGTTACAAGTAACAGAAAAGTCCTCAGAAGCCGAACAAAGCCCTCAATAAAGAAGCGACCAACCCCCCCGAGATAGACCATAGACACCAACAAAAGAGAACCCGAACCCCTGCACCGGTACCCCGAACTCCGTGGCTAGCAAAAAAGAGTCTGTGCATTTTTTTGGAGATGAGACTGACGACGGGAAGGGGAGGGAGGGTTGGTTGTCGGAATCGTCGTCACGTCTGAGCTGTTGCTGTTGCTGTTGCTGTTGTTGTTGTTGTTGTTGTTGTTGTTGTTGTTGTTGTTGTTGTTGTTGTTGTTGTTGTTGTTGTTGTTGTTACCACCGCTGGGACGGAAGGAGGAGGTTAGAGGAAAGAGGACGGTGCCCATTCGGCGTTGTTTCTTGGTGGGACTTGAGCTTGAGGTGGTGCGGTAGGTTACCGTTGGGGGTGAGATTTGCTCTTGGAAGCTGCTGTGTCGGGGCTTGCGTTGCGGGGTCTGCGGGAGGGGCCGTTGTTGGAGGAGTTGTTTGGGGGATTTCGGGGGAGGCGTGGGTGGTGGTGGGGAGGGGAGCTTGGTTTTCTTGGTTGGCGTTGTGGGTGGTGGTGGTGCTGCTGATCGAGATGGTGAGGTTGTGGTGGCTGTGGTGGAGTATACCGAGGAGGGCGATTCATCGACGACGGCGTTGGTGGAGAAGCGGAAGGGCGACCTCTGAGTGAGAGGTAGTTTGAGGTTCGAGAACTTCGGGGCCGCGGCGACGGCTGCTGCGGTGGATTGAAGAAGACTGAAAAGCTCGATCATTGACTTGCGTTGACTGAGTCGCCAGGTTGAGGAGCGTTTCTTGTCCTCTTCATCCCCCTCTTCTTCCTGAACCGTCGGTTTCAGAACCGCACTCTTCCTCGCAGCCTGTCTCAACGGCCGGACCTTGACGCCGGCGATCTCCCCCTCGAAATCCTCCGGAATATCGTCGATCATCCGACTCTTGATCTCGGGAAGCTTCAGCGCGCCCCCGGTCGAAGAGTGAACCTCCATACTCGCCGGCCGGGGCCGTCGATCAGCCGCTGGAATTGGGGGGACCCGACGGCTCGCCAGCTCCAGATCCAGATCATCTTTACTTTTTGGAGTACCAGCGCCAGCGCGCGATGGCGGCCGTGAAGACGGGACCACCTCCATGGCAATGACCCTCTGCACCAGCGGCGGACTACCACCACCACTCGACTGTTCCACATCCGTCTCCTCATCCGACAGCAACGACAACATAGTCGCATTGCCATTCTCGGACGCGCTCTCCTTGCCCGCCAGGAAATCCTCCCTCTCCTGGTCCCCTGCCTCGTCATCCTTCTCCAGAATCGGACCATCGTCCGGCCCCAGCGTCGAGCATTCCGAGTCCGCACAGCTGACCAGCCGAATGGACTTCGTGTGCGTCAGCGTTGTTGTTGTTGCTGCTGTTGTCGCGGCTTGTTGTGGTTTCTCGGGGAAGCTCGACAGCTCCGTGTACCCTTCGGTGTCTTGGTTATGAAGTTCTTTCTCGGTGGTTCCCTGTTGTTGCTGCTGGTGCTGGTGCTGCTCCTCAAACTCGGGGATTCCCGCGCAGGACCACGAGGTATGGTGATCACGTTGGCGGCGCGAGCGTCGCAGCTTGCGCACCTGGATGCAGGGCAGGAGGAGCGTGGAGAGAACCCCCATGTTTCGGGGTCGACGCATGAGGTCGGAGTTCACGCTTGATCTTGTCATGATTATTCTGAGGTGGGGGATTGTTGCTGTTGAAGTATTCCTCCGTGATTTTCGTCGGGCTCTGGTCACTTTCTACCGACCCCGCTGGGACTGGTTGTCTCAACGCTGATTTTGGGTTTATCCTTTCTTTCTTTTGTGGTCGTTGTCGGGGAGATTGATACTTCCGGGACAGGGAGGGGAGGGGAGGGGATAAAGTTCCAATCTCGATCTTTTGTCTTGAGGTCATAGGAGGATTTATTGAGTTGGGTTAGATTACTGGACGCTGGGGGTTGTGAAGGTCAAGATAACTCTTGCATTGACCCCTATATGAGGGTGTGATTGCGATAGGCGAGACACAGGTCTTGTCGAGTAGAGTGTGCCCCTGCTGCAAATGTTGGTAAGGTGGTGATAGCATCGTGATGCCACTATACGTGAAGGCTAGTTCGCCGGGTCTCAGATACCGAAGAGGCTTCATTGCGAGTAGACGATCAATCCCTAGGAGCTTCTAGTCAGCGAACCGGACATAGAACAAAGTCTCACAACGTCTAGTCTAGACCTTGACTGAATAGCTGCAAGGAGGGTAAGCCCAGAATAAGATCATGATAGCCGTCCAGTATCCGGAGTGGTGATCCAGGGCAGCTGCTTTGTAACCTCGTTACCCGGTATACCCGCCAGCAGCTCTGCAGTTCTTCTGTGCTAGGTCGGCGTTTTCCAAGACCATACAATGATGCTGATGCGGAGTACAGTAGACTGGCGATCGCAATTCTCCGGCGTATTGGGAGGGGCATGTAAGGAGAGGGCCCAGCTGCAACACCGCGGGGTATGCATCATGTGTTGATCAAGGAGAACGTTTTGGCACCATCGTGCTATTTCTGACTGGTCGCAGGGTGATGGGCGAGGGCGAGACACTTTGTTTCGTTCAACATCACCCCTTCCCCCAACATCCCTTGACAGAGCGCATCGCTCTGCAAGGGTGAGCGCGCCTGTGTATACGTGACGGGAAAAACAGACTATACCGCAGAAAAAAAAAAACGGAGGTGATGTCTAATTCCTTGCATAAAGACCTAAACGTAATACATATCCCGCGTGTACTGTAGTACCCTCTCAATCCGACCAGTCAGCAATCAGGTTGGGTCTTCTACAGCTTGCTCTGTGCCGTTGTTGTGTGCAACGACCTCACCCGATCCAACGCCTGGACGGCCTCCTTCTCGATTCGCTCGAGAAGCTCAGCACATGTCGGGATGTCATGGATCATGCCGATGACTTGACCGGCAGTCCATACCTAAGATAAAGTTAGCCGGAGGCCAGGAGATTCCGAAGACCGCAAGGAGAGAGGGTGGCAGAGGAACAACATACACCAAAATCGACATCACCGGTCAGGAACACCTCACGACCCCGTTTGCCACTCACGAAGGGGGCAATCTCGCTGAATTCGCCCGTCTTGCTTTCCCGTTCCACCTTCAGAGCCTCCTTGGAGACCTTATTCCCGAACAGACGGGTCGTGTTCGTCCAGCGGCGCATCACCAACGCCGTGTCCGTCTCATCCGCCTTGACAATCGCCTCTTTCACGTTCTTATGAATGGGCGCCTCGACCGTGCACATGAAGCGGGTTCCCATGTTGATGCCCTCCGCTCCGAGGGCCATCGCCGCCGCCAGTCCCTGTCCGTCGGCGAACCCCCCGGAGGCGATGAACGGCACCTTGAGCTCCTGGCGCGCTCGGCTGAGGAGGATGAAGTTGGTGATGTCATTCTCGCCGACGTGGCCCGCACACTCGAATCCGTCGATCGACAAGAAGTCGACGCCCAGCTTGATGGCGGACTTGGCGTGGCGGATCGTCGTGCACTTGTGCAGGACGATGATGTTGGCTTTCTTGAGTTGCTGGATCACAGGGCCCGGGTTGTTTCCGGCTGTCTCGACGATCTTGATTCCCTCATCGATGATCACCTGGGCGTAGGCCGCGTAGTCGGGAGGAACGAGGGCGGGGAGCAGGGTCAGGTTGACTCCGAAGGGGTTCTTGGTCATGGCTCGACATTTGCGGATCTCCTTGCGGAGGTCTTCCGGGGTGGGTTGTGTGAGGGCAGTGAGCTGAGTAGGTTCTCCATGGATTAGTCTTTTCTTGATTTCGTGTTCTGATTTTGAGGCGATCGCGGATACGTACAATTCCCAAACCGCCTGCGTTGCTGACCGCCGCCGCGAGCTCAGCGTATCCGACCCATTGCATACCTCCCTGGACAACAGGGACTTGAAATAATCAGCAGGTGAGCCAGACAGTCTGTTGATTCTGGACGTACCTTTGATGCCTAGTTTCCTCGTAAGAAGGGTGTTGAAAGGCATGTTGACGGCCGACCGATTCCACCGGCTAAAGTGTTCTGGGAAAATGCTGCGATGGTTTCAGATGAAGCGAGAAAACACCGAGGAAGAACTGTAGCCAAAAGTCTCTATTTTCTAAGGAGGTCCGAAGTTTAACGGTCTTGGATAGCTGGGGATAGTCTGGGGAAAGCCGCGTTAAGACGTTGGAGACCCCTTGTGGGGAAGAGCAAAGTTGCCGAGGTTCAGCGCCCCGAGGTTAATGATCAGTAATAGAAAGAGGCGACATGCCTAGACAAAGGCCAGTGAGCATGGATGCATGACCAATTTCGAATTTATTAGCACAAACACTGCAAGCTAAGCCAACCTTCTTGACCCCGGACGTTCTTGGTATGTTGTTTCTAGTTCCTGACCCCAGTATCCATTCATCATGTTATCGACCCTTTCGGGGGGTTTGCAGCATGTGATGGACGAGTTCATCAGATGATGGATGTGAATCTCCGAGATCACAGCCCCTCCCCTTCGGAGCAATCTCTCGAGGTTCAGAAATCAAGAGGTAGTACCGAGTCCATAGACTTCAAGATATGAACAAATATGCAGCCCATTATCCAGAGCCTCTGAACTATAGGAATGTTCTTAAGTTGATACCTAGCGAAACTTGTTGAGGATGGAGTAGAAACAGCCGACAGACAAAGGGAACCAATCAGCGCCGTCTCCTCTGCCCCCTTCACCGCCTTCTACACCCACAGCCCTAAGCCCTACGCTGGTCTCCCAATCGAGTATAGAACGGAGGATCTTCAGCAAGTGACGCCGCCGTCGCAAAAGAAAGTTGAAGAAGTTGAAGAAGCTCGAACGAAGTCTTGAAGCCCTCAATTCGGCGACGGGGACACTTCCATCGCATCCCAAGGTCAATCCTCGCTTCTACGCGGCGGTCACCCACATATTCAGCCCAGCCCAAAAAAATGGCCTCACCATTTCTCACCCCGGGCTCCCACTCGCAGCTCAACCAGCTTGCCCTCCTCCACCTCCGCCGCGACCAAGCCATCCCGACCGTCCTCCAGCTCCACGACGAGGACAACGCCGGCTACAAGGAAGGGAAAGTGACGACCACGCGCTTCGGCTCCTTCCCGCACACCACCCTCACCGGCCAACCATGGGGCTCGCAGATCATCGCCTCGAAGGTCGACACGGGCTCGCGCCGCGGCCGCGGTCCGCAGAAGAAGAACCGGCAGCTGAAGCGCAAAGCGGACGAGCTCACCACCAATGACTCGGCGGAGGGGGCCAACGACAGCCCATCCGGTTCGCCGCAGGCCGCCGTCGCCGCGGCCAGTGGATTCCTGCACCTCGTCTACCCGACCCCGGAGCTGTGGACCATGTCCCTGCCGCACCGCACCCAGGTCGTCTACACCCCGGACTACAGCTACATCCTGCACCGGCTGCGCGCACGGCCGGGCAGCTCGATCATCGAGGCCGGCGCGGGCAGCGGCTCGTTCACGCACGCGGCCGTCCGAGCAGTCTTCAACGGATACCCCACAACCACGACAACAGACGACACGACACCACCCCCCTCATCCTGCTCCTCCACCTCCTCACCACCCAACAAGAAACGACTCGGCCAAGTCTCCAGCTTCGAATTCCACGAACAGCGCGTCGGCAAGGTCCGGCAAGAGCTCAAGGAACACGGCCTGGACGGGTTGGTGCACGTCACGCACCGGGACGTCTACCAGGACGGGTTCCTCGTCGGGGACGCGGAGACGGGGACCTCGCCCAAGGCCAACGCGGTGTTCCTGGATCTGCCCGCGCCCTGGCTCGCGCTGAAGCACCTCGTGCGCCACCCGGCCTCGGGCGCGGAGTCGCCGCTGGACCCGACGTCGCCGGTCTACCTGTGCACATTCTCCCCCTGCCTGGAGCAGGTGCAACGGACGGTGAGCGTGCTGCGGCAGCTGTCGTGGCTGGACATCTCCATGGTGGAGGTCAACAACCACCGGATCGACGTGAAGCGGGAGAAGGTCGGGCTCGAGTACGAGAAGGTGCGCGGCGCCGTCGTCTTCCCCAAGTCCGTCGACGAGGCCGTCGCCAAGATGCGCCACGTCGAGGAACACTCCCGCAAGTATCGCGAGTTGCAGCAGCAGCAGGACGAGGAGGAGGAGGACCTTCTGAATAGCACCACCGCCGCCAATACCCCTCTGCCCGCGTCCTCGGGACCGGCTGTCCCCGCAAAGGAGGAACAGGCTGCGCCCCCCTCCTCCTCCTCCTCCTCCTCCTCCTCTAGCAACATCCCGCTGTACAAACAAGGCCGTCTCGTCCATCGCACCGAAGACAACCTGAAGACCCACACCTCCTACCTGGTCTTCGCCGTCCTGCCGCGCGAGTGGACCGAGGAAGACGAGCAGAAATGCCGCGACAAGTGGCCCCCGCACCGCGTCGATCAGCCCATGCAAACCGACAAGCCCAAGGGAAGGAAGCAGCTCAAGCGCGAGCAACTGCAGCGGGAGGAGGCCGAGGAACAGCAGCAGCAACAGCAGAAGCAGCAGCAGCAGGAGGTAGTAGCAGGAGGGGAAAAGCCGGCCGATGCCTCTGAAGAAGCTTAGTTAGTTTTTTCTTATCAACAAAAAAGCTTAGGGCCTATCTTCCCAGACGCGATATAATACTGTCCTGTCCTCCAAGCCCATCAGGGATGTTTATGTAGTGGTTGATGTACCCGGATACTCCATACCAATAGGATGGGTATACCAAGCCTGGCCAGCCATGTCGCAAGAACGAGAGAGGTGGAAAGTATGTGCTCGGGTTTCTGCGTCGAGATCGATCGGTTCAAGAAATTCTACAGTGTGCATCCCATCTTCATGCCATCAGAAAAAATTCACACACGAGGGGATGGATGCCCTGCCCGATAGGGCCCACCCCCGGCCCTCGTTTCTAGTTTCTATCTATGTACAAGAGAAATAAAATGCTAAAATGGGGGAAATATTTCATGGAGCTTCGTCGTCAGCAGCCGTCAGAGTACGACGAGAGAAAAAAGGGAGAATATGAAATTTGTGTATGTTGAAAAACATCATGGATTGAGATCACTTAGCCCCCCAAGCAAGGGATCTGGGAAAGGGTCTGAGGCCGGGCTGACAAGGAGAAAAGTTAATCATGGGGAATCGGAGGGAAACTGATGGGCGAAAACCGAGGTTTTGTATTTTATTTTACAGGTTGTTTTCCTTCTTGAACTTGTCCCAAGCATCGTTTAGGGCGCCGAAGACTGCACCGGCGATCATCCGCTGCTCGGTCGTGGCATCTGTGGGGATCTAGATGAAGAGGTCAGTTGCTGAAAGACGATCATGAGGCATGAACATATCAGGTTGTTACCCACCTTATCGGGATGCACTTTGGCAATGCCCTTCATGTACTGGATCTTGACCTTGTTGGGCATGATGAGCTCGGACATGTTGACCTTCTTCCAGCCGGCCTCGGGCCAGAGCACGCTATCCAGACTGCCCAGCAAGGCCCGGAGGTTGTCTTGCTTCCCGCCCTTCCACGCCGCCAATTTGGCGTCGACGCTCTCCGACAGGGCGAATTTCTCCTCGTCGGCGCGCTCGGCCGCCTGGTTGGCGGCTCGCAAGCGAGTGACGGCTTCTGATGAGGCGCCAGAAGAGCTTTGCAGATCGGCTAGAGCAGATGCTGCTTTCTTCGGCGCAGGAGCAGGTGGGCGTCGGGCAGGCGCGGCGGGCTTGGCGGCGGGCTTGCTGATTCCGGCGGCCTTTTCGCAGCGATTGCGACCTTGGATACTCGTGCTGCCTCCGTGTCCACTTTCCACCGCGAGCTTCCAGGTCTGTGCGGCCTCGGTCCATCTCTCTAGCTGTTCCAACGCCTCGGCCTTGCGCATTAACGCCTTGCCGAAGAAGTCCTTCATCGGCTTGGCGGCCTCGCCATTACAGAGGTCGATGCTCTCGCCTTCGCCCTTCATTGGGCCAATCAACTCCAGCATGGTATCCGCGTCTCCGATTGCCACCTTGGGCTCACCAACCTTCAGGGCCGTCATGGCGCGATTGCTGCGGATAAGGATGGTAATGGGATGTGTATCTGGCAAAGGTGTCAGAGCTGCGGAGAAGGCTTCGTGTGCGGCACCATAGTCGCCCCGCTTGTAGGCATCCGCGGCGATTTCGCGTTGATGATGGGTCGAAGAAAGTGCTTGTGGCGACACGGGAGGGATTGATCGTGCCGGAGCCTTGGGTCGGGTGGGTAGAGGTTTAGATGGTGTGGAGGTACGCGAGGGTTGAGCGGGCGAAGGTGAGGGTTTCGGCTTCGGCGCTGAAGCTGAAGCTGCAGCTGGGACTGGAGCTGCGGAATCAAACAGGTCGACTTGCGGCTCCGGAGCAGGGGACTGAGCGACAGGGCGCTTTCTTCTTGCCGGGCTAACGTAAGCTTGCGCCGATTGCTCCTCCACAGCAGACTTTGTCAAACGGGATCTCGGATCCCTCATTTCACTCCTCGGTGTCTGCCGCATGAACGCAGGCTGTTGTACCGGCCGATCCCTTGGCGGAGACGGCTGTCGCCTGACGTTGGTGCTGGCAGTGCGAGGCGCAGGCCCATCGTTCGACCGTGCAAGGTTTCGTGATGAACGAACTGGGCCGCCTGACTCGAGCAATAATGCTTCATCGGTCATGTTTTCAGGCCGTGCCTTGGGTTGCGTAGAAGTTCGCGAACGATCTTCGCGAGGACGATCACCCGAAGGTTCACCATGAGCATGAGCGGGTGTCTCCCTCATCCATCGCGGCTGGCTGGGATCATGATCCACATTGAAATCTTGGACCACCTGCTGCAGCTTTTTGTTGCCAGTCTTCCATAGAGAGTTCGCTGTCTTCAGCAGATTATTTCCAAATGCGGCTGCGATTTGAGACGGGTCCTTTTCCGCGGACATTGGCGAGCGGTTGTTGCTCCGGGACCGCTCTTGTTGCATCCACGAGGGCACATCGCGGCTAGGTCTTTCATTCCGTTCTCTGCTTCTCTCGGGATGAGCGGGGGCGCGATCACCCCCGGATGGCCTACTCCTGGACTTCTGACGGGATTCTTCATGCGCCTGAGTGAGAAGCAAGCCAACAGCCGCCTGAACATCCGTACCAGATGACGTCATGCGCAGGGCCTGGCTGGCTTTATCCGCAGGGAATCCCATATCAACAAGCTCCGCGATGGCGTGATCGATCCCACTTGTAGGTCTCGGAGATGGAGCATGATGCTCGGCCTCCAGGGGTGTAGGTGGTTTGGCGGGAGGCTCTGGCCGAGGAAGCTCAGAGACTGGCTTACCCAACAAACCGAGGAAATCGTCATCATCGTTAGCAGCTTGGGACTGCTGCGATGGTTGCGCGGGCTTAGATTTCAACTGGTTGAGGCCAAATGGATCATCGTCGTCGTCGGGGAAAGCCATACTGCTGCCTCCGTGCAGCGGTGCGCCTGCTCCGTTATGGCTAGCCTGAGAGGAGCCCGCTCCGACCGGCGGCGCAGGGCTTGCACTAGGTACAGGAAAGTGCGTCGAGGCATCTACGGGTGCGGATGCATTGAAGGCGGCAAGTATATCATCTTCATCGGCAGAGGCTGCGCTTTGCTGTCCCGTGGCAGTGGCAGGCACCGAGGCTGCCGGGGTTCCCCCTCGCTCAAGACTGTCCCAGAACTGGTTGTTCTGTCCCCCATATTGATTTTCGAACCGGGATCTCTTCTCCGCCTCCTTTCTGGCCCTGTCCGCTTCTAGCTGCTTTTGTTGTTCGAGGAGCGAGAGATTCTTGTTCGCGCTAGCTGCATTGAAGGAGACCAGGTTTGCAAAGCTGTCTTTATCCGGTGTTGCGGACTTTGACGGCGGATTGGAGGGACCGGAGGATGCAGATAACGGCGTGGATCGGCCAGATAGTTCACTGCGACGGACATTCTGAAATAAAGAACCCGAGCTCATGGGGGGAGGCTTGCGGGCGTCATTGTTGGACGAGGTAGACGCCCAGTTCAGACCGCTTAAGTCATCCATTGTGATCGGGTGTGAGGAATCAATGGGCTTGGGCCTAGACGCTTGGAATTAGGATCGGAGAAGTAATTCGCAGGTGAGGGTGAACCCACCATGAACGTAGTATACCATGCGGGGGCGGTTCGAGTAGAGTGAGTCGGCAATGAGGCAAGCTTGGGAATCTGAGCCGCAATCTAAGGTCACAGCGGGTTCAATGAAAGAGTGTCAGGCTCTGCATCCGGATTCAGAGTCAGAAATGGTAGGTAGAGTAGTCCGATGGCCTTATCCGCGGCTGTCGCCAGCTTCCCCTGGCTGTTGGAGGGCCGCGATCGTCACCGCGGCTGACGTGGCTGACGTGGCTGAGACGATGTGGCTGTGTGCTCATTACCACGTGACTATGAGTTCGGCCTTTGTAGCCGCTTACTAACCCATCGACGACATCGGGTTTCGAATCTAGTCTTAGAGACCCTTTTGGCTAGATCGGGCTTTGCAGGGATTATTGACTGTCTCGGAAATTTCTGCTAGATTGGAAAAGTTCTCATCTGGTGGAAACGAGAGTAGAAGAGACATCAGGTCTTTTACAAGTAAGATCGTGTCCAACGCATTGGACGAGGATCTGAGCTTCCATTTGGACTCATACTCATGCTACTGTACATAGGCAGAGTGTCCGAATTAGTGTGCCATGCGGCAGATTAATGATATATGTAAAGGATATACGAGGGCTTCTACCGCTTTGATCACGGCTACAGAGTCACAGACACTCCCGGAGAAGACTTGACTAGGGATTCCGGCTCTGACCCTTGGGAGCGGCAGGGAAAGCCCGTCTGTCACGGCACAAGGAGGCAGATCAGCAGTGGATTCCTTCCAGCCGGTGGAGAACAGACATCCTGACGCCCCGAATGGGAGAATGACACGGTCCGTAGGTCTGACGCCGACCAAACAGCGCGGCAATTCGTTCTGGAGAAAGCGGAAACTCCAGCCCAGATTTAGCATCCTAACCCTAACTTTTCCGATGCCGTCCATACTTCTATACCCCCCCTAGCCAGAATTGGGCAGAGCTGGTCTGGATGGATGGGTCCCGGTGGCTCTCGGTGACTCCATCAGCATCATCAACCCTCAGTGAAGGGAAGTTCTAGGCGAGAGGTCTCGTAATGACAAGATAGATTGACCAGAGCTTTTCCAGGCTGCTCCGTTGGTGCGCTGTTCGTTCTCGGGTCTAGTGTCGACGGAGAGTCGATGAAGCTCATCTCCGCGCTTCGAGTTGAGTGCTGCATGCACGAGACTCGCAGGATTGTGCGGGAAGGTTCTCGCGGTGAAACTGGAGGTCTGAATTATAAGGCTGGTTTGCCTCCAGATCTATGGCATAGAACTAATGTGTTTGGTTGTCATCATGGAAGAGTTGCTTCGAACGATTTGGCAACTGACAAGTAGCATGGCTGGAACTCAAGCCTTCACATGACAGCGCAACAGTTGGTATACAAAGTACCAGCAAGATACTCTATGTTCCAGAATTACCGTCCATCGAAATTTGACAGGAGCCATTTAGATGAGGGACGCGCATTGCCAATAGTTGACGGCGGTGATCATACCCGGAGTGGATAAGCACTGCGACGAATAGAGTTTGCGGGGGGGGGGTCTTGACCATTTCTTACAAGGGTAAACAAGAAGCTGCTCAGCTGCACAACTACGGGCTTCCTCTTGAGAATACACAGTCAGGAGCAAGTAACTACGACATGCTTTTTGTCAGTAAGGTTTACTGGGCTACGGACAATTGTATAGCTATTTGCGTATCACGTGATGCACCGGCGACGCAGATCCGGTATGGTGTCTTTTCAGGTTCCACTTTTTCCAAGTTATGGCAGTGTGGCGGAGTGGTTAACGCGTGAGACTTGAACATCTGTGTGCTCTTCGCATCAGATCTAGTAATCTCATACCCTCGGGTGCCTGGGTTCGAATCCCAGCGCTGTCGATTTCTTTTTTCCTTTTTGTTGAGTGACCCAGGCGCTTTATTGCGAAACACACCAGGGAAGAATGTATGAGAGCCGGAGTCCTACGATGGTGGTTGTTCGAGGTTCTCGATTTGAGAGACCTCAAGGGTCTAATGGCGCAGGTCACGGAACCAACGTACTGTACCCACGCAGTTGACGATATTTAGCATATAAATTGGCAGCGTGGCTGGTGCATTCCTTCCCTGGAGACCAAGCATACGTACAGTTGGGTAAATACGGGACCGAACGCATTGTACGTACCCGTATTCTGACACGCCTACCTGATGAACCTAAAGCATGTAATCCGGCAGACCCAGCAGGACGGCCAGGACCGTGTCCCTCTGCGTTAGCGGCACGCCGGCTCATGGTGAAAGCCAGGAGGGTCTACTGTTTAGCCTAGTACATAGTTACACAGTACATGCTTATGCAGTAGTGTCTTGCTATAAGAGGTCAAGCATGTGTCTCTGATCGGAAGCCCTTGAGCTAGCTGAGTTATGCGTCAAGTCTTAGAAAACTGTCCACAGTGTCGTACGATGCATGTCCTTGGCCGAGGTAGAGAGGTTGGGTACCAGAGCGCAATTAGTATAGCCTGTCAGCCACATGTTGTTTTTCCCACTTGAGCTGGGAGCCTGAGGTACCCTGAGGTGGGGCCGCTAAGTAGGATTGATTACGTTCCCCGATCAGGGAATCAAAACGACAAGCGAGGATGGTACTTATGGCCACACAAGACAACAGGAGTTGAGAGACAATATCAGTGTTACGACTAGAGGAAACGCGCGAGAATGCACTTCGGAAATTTATTCTATCGGCTAATGGATTTACCATACTGAGTTTACCCTCAGCCGTTGGCGGTTCTCCCTCATGGGTCAGTTATGGCATAGTATTGTACCTACGGTGCTGAAAACAGGGTCAGAAGCGGGCGGTATGATACCCGTTCCAGACGAGAAGCAGGTACTTGGTAATGTCCGAGCACGAGTATTCCTGCGCACCGGGCTGGATTCACGGTCCTCATGATATCAGAACATGCGCAAGGCATACCGCATAGTGTATGGCGAGTAATAGCCGAGCATTATTAAACAAGGCGCTGCTTTCAAGTGCCTGCAGGCCTTCCAAATTGTTGCCCACAAAATCGAAGTGCCAGAAGACAGTGAAGTCCTACGGATGTATAGAACATCAGACCACCTAATGATTTCGCCAACAAAGACCCCAATGCGGGGATGTTTATCGCAACGGACATGTTCTAGCTCGAGCTCACGTCGGTGGCTTGGGCGTTTCGAAGTGACAAAGGTGACCACATAACCAAGCATGGATGTACCGATGATCGTCCGATCAAGCGGCAGTTATCAGTCGGTGAGCCTATCACAATGCACTCGAATCTGTGGGGAAGATATGAAGCAAGTGTACGACATACCTACTATGGTGCCGTACATCTTGTCACGAATGGCAGTCTCATCAACAGGCTAGCAGACCTCATCTCTCCACATCAACAGCTTATAGCGTTGAAACGTCGATATCTGATTGAACGCAGTCGAGCCAAGCAGCGACCGAAGTGCGCTACGAGTAGTACTCTCGCCCAGCGTCTCTAGTCAGCCTCTTGGATCATTGACAGGTTTGGGCACCAGAGCTGATGTTGAGTCCCGCTCTGCAGGAGACTTATCGGCTCATCTGCAGCGGGACAGCCTCACACGGGCATTGACATCCAGTATCCACTGTCAGTGGATATGTGTCCCACACACACGAGCACGGTCAAGAGCTGTTCCCAGTGTTGCCCCAGGCAGATCCCCGTTCCAAACTTTTGGCGGCGCTTGGACATGTTGCGATCCATGGTTCAGATACGCGACGACCCACGTACTGTCGCGCAAAGCCCACGGGCAATTCGCACACCAGCAAAACATGTCAGCCGAATTGCATATTGATGCGAACATGAGTTGTAGACTTGTGGTTGTCACAAAGTCACACCTCGCACACACAAGCTGCAGTTTGAGATCGACGCCGGTGTGGAGGAAGTCCCGGCCGAAGCGTGAGTCATTAAGGTTCACTCCAAGCCGTAGCCGCGCGCATCGGCGCATCGTCCCCGTTCGGAGCGCGCATTCGTGGATGACTACTCCGTATGCAAATAGAGTTGTCGATCTAGTACAAAGGCTAGTATCGAACTAGACTCAGGTCTCGAGGTGCCACTACAATAGTGAATAGTGAATTAGTGATAGCATGACGACTCGCACTCACCCGTGAAGGACGCGAGAGACGGCTCGGATGATGTAATGACCTTAGTAGTTGGTGCAAAGGCCAAGTGATGCTCATAAATGGCCCATAGTCGAAAGCAGGGGCCTTAGATCCTCGGCTAGTAAGTAGTCAATGCTCAATAATACTCGAGGGTCATATGGTTCTTCCCCATGATCATCCTCGAGTTGGTGTGGAACGGCGCCCCGCAGGAGCAAACTATTTGCGACTCTCCCCTATAATGGCTCCGGTCACTGACTCGCATTTGCCTACTACAGCGACCGACAACCAAGTGGGAGAAGAATCCTGCATAGAGGTGAAAACCCTGAGCATCGGATTTCCATGTTTCTGCTAACGGACTCACCTGTAGATCATCGGTTGGGGCCGATAAGTTACCTCCGAGGCTCCGACCTACTCGAGTAGCTTATTCGGGTCTGGGATTGAGGCTTAGATGGGTGATACAATAATTCCGGGTGCTAAATGTGGCAAAGGTTGGATATCCGTAATCTAAGACGGACTCCGTGGAGGGGTATGTGTCAGAGTCAAGAGGCCTTTCTTGGTACCCAGACGCTTGATGCCGTCTCCAGCCACCGTGTCGGGGTCGACTGGGACCGATTTGCCACTGGCAGTGGATCTAAAGCTTGGTCATTATCGCTAGGGGCATCTAGCGCTGGCAAAGCTGGAGTAGTGTGTCAATCTCTTATGAGATGAAAATGCGCATATTTGGCAATGAAAGGGCATTGATTCTACTTACTGGGTCAATAGTGCGAAACAGTCAGTGTATCGCATTCCGCGTCCAACACCCACACAGTGCGAAAACCCCTGTGTTCTTGGCTAACCTCTCGGCGCACGCCCCCCGGGTTGTCGCCTTTGTCATCGCTAGCAATTGTTCTGTGTTCTGTGTTCGTCCCCGAGGGAAGGGGAAAACAACCGATAGGGTAGAAACCCAAATGAGGTGGGCTCGGCTGTTATCCGCGCGGATACCAGGGAGCTTTTGCAAGTCGAATTAGGTTCGGTCAATCAGCAAGGTAATTCGAAGCTGGCACTTGAGTAGGCTTGTATCTTTGAATTTTCATTGGGTATGTGCTGAAGATCCGCCGAAATCGCTTACAGCAGTCAACAAAGCCCCAAAGTCAACAACAACAATAATCACCACCACCACCACCAACGACAACAGAACCCTTCATATCCATTTACGCTTTCTGCCCCGCCCGCAGACTTTGGCGTCTTTGAAGGTTTTTTTCCTTTCCATTTCTTTCAGATGAGATGCAATTGTAGTAATTCCTAATCGAGTTAAGATAGACGGTGGCAGAAAATAAGCGAGGTCCTTGATGTGCAGTGAGTGGAAAGAAAATGGCTGCCGGCAAACCGCTAGATCCGCATGACTGGGGCGAGGGGGAAAAGACGGCGGCGGCGCAAGAGACAAGACTCCAAGACCCGGAACAGCCTTGAGCGCGAGTCTGTCCGTGCTCACCCTGCTCCTCTTAGACTACCAGTTTTTACTCTGATCCTCACTAGTTAAACTTACTTTTCATTGGTTCCATCGATCTGGGTCCAGGACAGCCGACTTGCCTGTCTGTCGGCCGTAGCACGGGGGGGAGGGGAGGGGAGGGGAGGGGAGGGGGTTGAAGGTGGCCTTTTCGACCTGCGTCCTGCGGTCCCCTCTTGGATCCATTTCCGTAGCAGATGCCCCATACCTGGGAAATTGGCACTCAACGAATTAACACAGTGGCCGACTTGATAGCTGCCTTGAGGGGCGCATGGTGCTCCTGAAAAAGTAAGCTGGAGACAACTGAGTAAGTTAGTACGAGTACTGGGTGGTCCTGTAGTGACGAGAAGGTATTGATTAGGTACGGTATGGTACCAGATGAGAATGGTACTGTATAATACAGCAAAGTCCGGTATTGCAGCTGTATGCGGTACTGAGATGGATGCAGCTGCCATGCATCGCAGGAGGTTTAGGGCACACAGTACAGTAGTACATACTGCACAATCTACAATCTACAAGTACTAAGTACAAGTCTAGGACTTTAGATAAAGAACGGGGTGAGATTGCGACGGCTCTGACCTCATCACTAGCTTCGGATGTGTTGCCTCGATGGTCATCCATGGAGTATAAACTCAATGAACTCATTGACCCCTCAGCTTCTCAGGTCTTTAGAAGCACCAGTTGGTTTGCGGGGCCAGAAGTATTAGGTCTGACTGAACAATTGACAGGACCGGGCACCTATCCTATCAGTAATCGGCTCCATGGACTGTCGGTGGTTGCCTCCTGTTATGTTATGTTTACTTGGTTAACAGTTGGTGTGTATGCAGTATGCAGTATGCAGTATGGAGTATGCACTCACTGTATGGCCCCCCCTGACTAGACTGACTAGAGAAACCAAAACCCATCTGTCTCTATCAGAGACTAAAATCCGCCATGCAGCCGGTTTAAACA
This sequence comes from Aspergillus aculeatinus CBS 121060, assembly GCF_003184765.1. Lineage (NCBI taxonomy): Eukaryota > Fungi > Ascomycota > Eurotiomycetes > Eurotiales > Aspergillaceae > Aspergillus > Aspergillus aculeatinus. The sequence continues at coordinate 444,686 of NW_020291484.1, forward strand.
ACTTCCCCCTCCCAAGCTCTCCACCTCCGACTCCGAAACTCGACTAGGTTACTGGTTCTGCGCCGTAGAGAGGGCCGTGGCTCAATTACCCGGGTCCTTTTCGTGCCAATGAGGGAGGTCTTAGTAGCCCTGCTAAGGTTCCTAAGGTTCCTAACCTTTCCTAACCTTTCCTAACCTTTCCTAATGTTCTCTAAGCTCGACTTTCCCCTCGACTGCCCCCGCTCTGTATTACACTGTCGTTGCTGTTGTCGTTATTATTGTTATTATTACTTCCCCTCCTTATTATTAGTAGTTTGACTCTTTTCCCCCCTCCATTTGCTAACCTTGATCTAAATGAGCAAGAAAAAAAAAATTAAAATCAAAATAAACATACATAAGAAAAATACGTAGGAAAAATCCTTCTAGGCACAGAAATGACAAGAAAACATGGTAATTTCATGTAAAAATAATTCACCCTCTTTCCCCCCCTCCTCCCCAAAAATAAAATTCACATTCAGAATAAAAGAAGAAAAGCAAAATCTAGACAGCTAGCCAGATCCCAAAAGTAAACTCATATGTAAAAACTAAGGGCCCTGTCCTTTTTTCCTTTCCGTCACTCCAGTCTCTCTCTTTCTCTTTCCCCCTCACTCTCACTCTCTCCCGCCAGGAGCAACCACTGCAGATCTCCTCGTTCTGTTTACGACCTTTTTTCTCTTCTGGGTGCCCAATTTTGCGTTCGGCACTTCTGCTGCTGACACCAGACGTTCAGTCTAGCCTTGGAACTTTATCGTTCTTTCTCCTTGGTTCTTACCATCCTCGACTTCTTCACGGAAAACAAACTATTTTTCCTTTTCTCTGAGCGCTGTGTTTCATCCATCCATCTCGCCCACCCGCTCACCCACTCTAACCTACCAACACACCCTCCGCCCACCATGGGTCTTTTCAAGCGCAAAGACTCTAAGAACTCGATCCAGAGTGAGAAGGATGAGCAGGAATCCTTTGCCTCCGCCAACAGTGCCCGTACCTCGAGTGCATCGTTGAGATCCCCCGGGTATAAGGGAAGTGGGTTGCCTGCCTCCATACCAGAGATGCCGATTGCCAAACCGCCCGATCCAGCCCTGGATCCCGCAGCTTATTTGCGGAGCATCCACGCCGTCCGCGAACGATGCTCATACGTTCTCAACAAGGCGAAGAGAAACAGACTCAACCACTTCGATGTTGATATGAGCAAATTCATTGCCACTGCCTCGTACATTGTATCTATCATCAAGGTAAGAGGAAACTGCACCCACTTTGGGGACCCCCCGTCGTATTTGTCTCGGGATTCGGTGCTAACCAAGCTGGTTCCTTCTAGAGAGACTATGCTCCCGACTACGACGCGATTCCTCCTCATGGACGCTGGCAGCACTTTGACGTGGGTGGCCGACCCCGCGTCAACCAACTGCTTCAGTCCTGGCCTAGTACTATTGACGCGCAAGAACGGACCCGTCGGCTGATCGATCTGTTTGTTGTCTCCGTTCTTCTTGATGCGGGCGCAGGGAACGGATGGTCCTACAAATCCAAGGAGTCGGGCAAGATCTACTCTCGCAGCGAAGGCTTGGCAGTAGCTACGTTGGAGATGTTCAAGAGTGGCTTGTTCAGCAGCGACCCCACAGAACCCTGTCAGGTGGACGGCGCTGGGCTGAAGAAGATTACCGTGGAGGTGCTTGCTAAGGGAATGCAACACTCGGAGCAGAACCCGCTTGCAGGCATTCAAGGTCGCGCTGGACTGTTGATCCGACTTTCTGAAGCTTTGAACAACCAAGACTTCTTCGGCGTCGATGCGCGACCCGGAAACTTGCTAGGTAAGCGAAGACCGACCGGTCTGTCTTCTGCCTAACACCGGCTAACCTACGATATGCAGATTACCTTCTTTCCCACCCGTCTACACTCGCCTCGTCCGTTCCGATCGTTCCTATCACCACCCTCTGGAGTGTGCTCATGGACGGACTCACCCCGATCTGGCCTCCCTCGAGAACGCAGATCGACGGCCTGTCTATCGGAGACGCATGGCCCTGCTCTGATCTACCTAAATCGCCACCCGCACAGCCCTGGGAGAACATCGTCCCGTTCCACAAATTGACGCAATGGCTCTGCTACTCCATCATGGTTCCCATGTCGAAATTGATGAAGATCCACTTTGCGGGCAGTGAGCTGTTGACGGGTCTTCCCGAATATCGCAACGGCGGCCTACTGATTGATATGGGACTGTTGAGTCTGAAGGAGAAAGACCTGGAGCGCGGGCTCACGGCATACAGAGAGAATGCTCAGATCAAAGGACAGCCAAATGTCGAGGTTGTGCCCCTTTTCTCGACGGATGATGATGTGGTGGTGGAGTGGCGCGCCGTCACTGTTGGCTTCCTAGACGAGCTGTTGTCAGAAGTCAACGGGCAGCTGGGGCTGGTAGGAGAAGACCAGTTGACACTTGCACAGATGCTAGAGGCAGGCTCATGGAAGGTAAGCTGGAAATCTATGTCTGATACCCACTGAGGTGAAAACATGCTAACAAGCAACCCTAGGGTGGTCGCGAGATTGCCGAAGTATCCAGGCCCAATACGAAGGAGCCTCCCATCATGATACGCTCGGACGGCACTGTTTTCTAATGATCGCATACCTCGTTGATTTCCTGGATACCTGACTCCGCCAGCTCGCGTTTGCTGATTACCTTACGGCTGGTGGAAGTGCTTATGACTTTGATGACCGGATATTCCTTCGCCTTGTTACATATTTACTGTTCTCCCTCTCTGCGTGTGAAGAACACCATTCGGGTCGATTCTGGACTGGAACGCCTTGAATGTTATACCTAATTGGCGTCTGCTGTACATTTGTTTCTACCAGGGGGGATTCTGATATTTTACTTTTTCATGTACACATGGATATTGGTCTGTACATTCTACATCAATCATTACAGGGGAATGAATTGAAAGAAGTCGCAAAGAGACTCTCGAGTACTTGTATCAAGAACTGCACAACTGTACAACTGTATGTGTATGTACATACAGTACAGCCTTTATGCCCGATATATCTTGACTACGTACCTTTTGAGGGGAAGCCCACGTGTGAGTCTCCAGGCTTAAGATGGAAATGACCCGATGCGTGTAACTACACGTGACTGGAAGGTAGCAGCCTCCGGAACATTGTTCACCCAAACAGCGATGACGCTTGAGAAGGACGGGGAGGGCGGGAGGGAGAGGCTGGGCTGGTCCTCCAACTCCTCCGGCCCTTTGCTTGATTGAGCGAGCCTTCGTTCTGTAGCTTCTTCAAGTTACCTCCACTTACCAATCTCCCCTTGCAAGATCCACTTTCAGATGGATAAAAACTACCTTTTTTCTCCCATTGATTAGCACTCTCTCCTCCTCATTCCTGATCTCTCCTGTTGAGATCCTATCCTTCTTTTAAGTGCGGGGTACGGTCAACGGGATAGTAATCCCCCCCTCCCCAAATATGGATCTCCGCAAGAAGAAGAGAAAGGTTCTTCTGATGGGGAAGAGTGGCTCGGGGAAATCTTCTATGCGATCAATTATCTTCAGCAACTACGTGGCCAAGGATGTCCGACGCCTGGGTGCCACCATTGATGTCGAGCATAGTCATGTCAAGTTCATGGGGAACCTCACGCTTAACCTTTGGGATTGCGGAGGGTAGGTCAATCAACACCTCGGGCCTTGCATTGAATAATCCATCCATTGACCGAAGATCCTCATTCTAGACAAGATGCCTTTATGGAGACCTACCTCGCTTCCCAACGAGGCAACATCTTCTCCGACGTTGCCGTCCTCATCTACGTCTTCGACATTGAGTCCCGCGAGGTCGAGCGCGACCTCGACACCTACAACGCCATCATCAATGCCTTGAAGGAGTACAGCCCCAACGCCCACGTCTTCTGCCTTGTCCACAAGCTCGACCTCATTCAGGCCGAGCACCGGCAACGGATCTACGACGAACGCTCCGCCATGATCCGCAGCCGGTCGGAGCACTTCTCCATCGACACCTTCGGCAGCAGCATCTGGGATCAGTCCCTCTACAAGGCCTGGGCCGGCATCGTCCACAAGCTCATCCCCAATCTGACGGTCATCGAGCGGTTCCTCCACGCATTCGCCAAACGCGTGGATGCCGAGGAGGTCATCCTCTTCGAGCGCTCCACCTTCCTCACCGTCACGTCCGTGTCATCCGAGATCGGCGACATGAACCCGATCTACGACCGCCACGAGCGCCTCTCCAACATCATGAAGGCCTTCAAGCACTGCGCCGCCCGCAACACCCACACCACGCCCGCGTCTGCGGGGTTCGTCGTCATGCACACCAAGACTCCGCAGTTCAACGTCTTCCTCGGCCGGTTCACGGACAACACCTACATCTTCTTGGTGGTGCCCCCCGGCGAAGCGGCCTACAACTGCGCCGTCCTCAACACCATGCTCGCCCGCGAGGGCTTCTCCAAAGCGGCGACCACCGGCCACGGCGATGGATTCCCGCTCCCTACCGTCGAATCGCCCGACGGGACCAATGGGGCGCATGATTGATTTACCATTAAATCAATGGACCAAGAGGTCAAATTGACCTCCCCATCAAGAGTTCATCAGCAATGACACGCGGTCCGTCCGATGTCGAAGAAGCGTATGCGCGGCTCTCCGCCTTCACATCCACCATAACAAGGAGCATATCCCCCTGTCTTAAGGGGCCAAAAAGGGAGGTTCTAACTTCCCCCCCCCTTATATCCTCTATCCCACCCCATCCCAAACAACCTTACTGCACCACCAAGCAAACTAGACACCACACCCACTAGCCAACTCCCACGCTTCCAATTCCTTTAGCCCCGACCGGAGAAATCTCAGTGCCTGCATTGAACCACACAATGCAACTCCCTTTCCCCCCCACACTCCTATCCTTCAAAGATACCCTTCAATCTCCAAACCTGATTAGCATGCGCCGCATCGTCAATCTCCTCAGCCTTTGTCCTGTATGTATCTGTGTATGTATTCAAGCCTTGTCAGCCCAAAAATCCTTTATAAATAAAAAGCTCCCCGCTTCTTCGACCACATCCCACTACTTACCTTCTCCCATGTCCACGCAAAGTATGCTTTGGCATAATCGTCACCAACTATTCATTCCTATACCTGATTCTCCCAAGAACTCGATAGCCTACATACAGATCTCTATATATTCTCTCAACCCTCTCATTCCCTGCCCGCCTTCCTTTTCTTCCCAGGTCATCCTCTTTTACATCCGGTTCGGGAATTACAATTGGGTGTCCGGTCACTAAATTAGTAGGTGGTGTCATTAGTAAGTGAGTACCTAGTAACTAAGCCTACGGATGGTCTATCCGGCGGCTCTCTCTCTCGGCCGAATTCGATTCTGATTCCCGCCTACGATTCATGATGTCTTCCACTCCAACCAAACACCGTTAGCGTTTCCGCTGATTCTTCTCCATCTGAGCTCGAAGCCTGAGACCTGAGACCTGAGACCTGAGAGGCAGCAGAGCAGAGACAACGATGTGGATGTACACTACAAAGCCAGCACTACCAAACCCTAAGTAGGGAATACTTCCGCCTGGACATAGAAGGAGGGATTTACAACCATACTTCCGAGAGAAATGAAAAGAGGTCGCGAGTAGGGCTGCTCCGGCGTCAGGCTCTTTCCTACCCAAACAACACTCAAAGAAGAAGCAAGGGGAAAGCACGACAGCCAAACTATATTCATGACTGTCTATGTATAGGAATGCCAGGTACTGGGCTGATCCATGGGCAAGGAGGGGGAGAAAGTATTTATAATAGATCTGATTTGGACTAGAAGAAGAGACAGAAAAAAGACGGTACATGCGAAGTGGGGGTGGGAGGGTTGGAAAACGCTATACATCATTGTACATCTGGCATGCGGACGGCGATATCGCCCGACTGGGTTATATATCGTACCCAGGGGAGGGAAGGGTATTGTAGCTATCGAAGCCGTCGGGTTAGCGGGAACTGAACTATTCAAGAAGTCTATAATGGATGTAGTAAGACGTGACAACATACCTTTGGTTCGGTGATCTTCAAGTACCGTACTTGGATCCCACTGGTAGTGAAATAGGGGATCTCGAACTTGACGTTGATCGGCCGCTTGGCCTTGCCTTGGCCGGTGCCGCCCATGCTGCCGCCGAAGCCGCCCGTCATGCCGCCGCCGTGCTCGTCGTCGCCCTTGACGGAGGGCAGTCCCAGCTCCGCGCGCATCAGGAACTCCTTGCCGCCGCCGAACTGCTTGATCTTCCAGATGATGGCGGACTTCTCGGGGGCGTAGTGGACGGTGCCGATGTTGGTGCGGAACCGCGGCGAATCGGCATCTTCCGGCACGGGGACGAGGATCTCGACATTGTTGGCTGTGCTGCGGCGCTTGAATTGCGCTTTGGCCTGTCGTTTGTAGCGGATGTGTGCCGTTAGTCAACCAAGCCCCAACATCTCCATCCATCTGCCCCCCTCTCGGGAAATTCAACGCACCTTCAGCATGTACTCCATCCGCGAACCAGAGTGTGACTCGACCAGACACTCCACCCAGATCAACGGCTTCACCTGCGTGTTCAACCGGTAGCTCATGAGCTCGAACTCGCCATCCGGCGGGATGAAGCTGATGGTGCGGTCGTTCTCGAAGCGCGAGAGTCGCACGCACTGGTGGAACTTGACATCCTCCATCTCGACGGCCTTGCCGCGCGTGGCGCGGCCCGTGGTCTCGAACATGACCTTGTCGTTCAGGCCCAGCCGCAGCTCCGGCATCCCACTCAGGTAGCACTTCATCTTGATGGCGCCCAGAATCTCCGATCGCAGCACGTTACCAGACGCGGAGACGAGGAGGTTCAGGGACTCGACAACATCGAGGAAGACTTCGTTCTTGCGGTAGCGGATCCCCTCGCTTCGCCAGGAGACGGCATTGGTGACCGCGATAGGTGGTCGGGCTTGGACTTCGAGCTTGTGTGATTCTTGTGTGATGTATCTGGAATTATTGCGCACCCCGAGTCAGCACCCCGCTGTTTTTGTTTGAGGAAAAATCCGCCATGTGCTTTTTTTAGTTGGGCAAGCAGCAGACCGATCCAAGAAACTTACTCTTGCAAGATCTTGCTCTCCGTGGTCTGCGGGTACCCGAAGTCCATCATCTCATCGAGTAATTCATAGATAATAACGAAATTGTCCCGGATACTTTCCTCCTCCAACACCTTGAAGTATTCCGTAAACACCTCGACGATCTTATGTAGGAAGAGGAGGATCTCGGTGGCATTGGTGTTCTTCTTGGTCAGGGCCAGGATGTAGAGGTTGCTGTGACGGATGTAGAGGTACTATGCCGAATGCCATAATTAATAAAAACGAACCAATCCCAAATATAGCTGCGGTAGGCACCACGTTTCCAAGCAAGTACGCATTGAGGTGGTATGGGAGGGGGGTGATGAGTGATGCTGGTACGAAGCCAGCAGCAACTGGGCGCGGGCTGCGGGGAACAGCGGGGGTAAATAGGGAGGTGCATGTGTGTGCGCCGCACCTGCGGCGGCGGCGGCGGCGTTGCGGCGGGGACAGGTCGATACGTACATTGATTCCTTCGTGGGAGAAGCAGGGGGCGACGGCGGAGCTCTCTTCTTCGGCGTCGCTGAGGAGGATAGGGAATTTCTCGACCGCGGACATAGGGATGTCTCCGCGATAGTTCCGGGCTAGAAGGGTCTACTAAGACGGTCAGGTACCAGGGGGGGAGAATGGACACGGAGGCACTGCTGGGTAGTTTTACCTTGCCCTTCAGATCCAGGAAGAAAATAGCCGACGCCATGGCGACAAGGATGGGAAGAAATCCGACGTCGAGGGAGTAAGGAAGTGGTCAAGAGTGAGAATTGGCCAGGAAGGAGATGGAGATGGGAAGGGGAGTCGGTGCGGGAGAGAGACGCTGGCGAGTGTGAACGGGAGAGGCCAGCCAGACCACTAGTTACTCGACATGCTTGTTGGATCTAGGAAAGGGGAGGGGTTTGAGCTGAAGGTGAACAATGTCAGTTGAGGTCAATGGAGGAGAAGCATCAACAACGCTGCAACAAGATACACGTACAGTACAAGATGGTTGGTGTATCTGACCTTAAAGTTAAGGCAGTTAGTGAACTCATACCTAAAGTTGTCAATGGGCTGGATTGCGGCTGTCCGTCTGGCCTGATACAAACCTTACACCAGACCCCCTCGCATTCTGGCCATTGATTACCAGTTTTAACGTCTCGGTAAGTAACCACGCCTCAGGCATCAGGACACGTGCCGCTAAGCCTTCTCAGGGAGCTGAGCTACTCTCAAAGAAGTCTAGCGCAGAAGACACCAAGCACACTATAAATTCGCATTTCTGCTGCGAAATTTCCTCCGGCTTTTTTTTTTCTTTTCTTTCTTTGTACCATACGCCCTTTCTAGACAGTGCAAGCCAGTGTAAATTGCATCCAAGCGATTTCCAAGTTCAACTCGACATTCTGTTGGTTGTTCTCGGTTTTCCATGGCTGATCTTGCGATACCAAGGTGCGAAGACGATGCATCGAATTTTTCGAGGGTTCCATAAGAGCTGGCCGAGTATTTTGCTTACTGTTACTCGGGCGGTGTCAGAGGAACCGTACATTCCCATCTTTTTCTCTTAATCTATGTATTGTCCACCTTAACCTGCTACATGCTATGTACTCGAATATCCAGGAGCGAGTAAAGAAATCTTGCGGGTTGGTATTTGCAGTTCCATATAGCACAGGTCATAGTAGTGGTGGTGGTGGTTAAAAATACATAATATACGGTCGAACGAAAAGTGATGATCCCCCAGTACACAAGTGGGAACCAAGATCCCCCAGGACGGAAAAAAAAAAAGGAGAAAAGGCAAAAAAGGAAAATAAACGCCTAGATATGCTCCCTGCGAAGAATTGCCCCGAAGAATTCAAATTCGGTCCTGCCTCCCCGACGTCTTCATGCCTCGAGCCCAAGGCCCAGGGGTTTGAGTATCCGCTCACGTGCCACCTTGTTGGCGACGTCGCCGCCCTTCTCCAGCGAGATGGCGCCGATAATAGCGTACATCGTGTGAGCGAGAACGAGTTCCAATCCGGAAGCCTGGAGGTTGAGAGGCTAAAGAGATTGAGAGACCACACGTTAGCCACAGCCTGTTTTCCCCATCTCACGTGCGCTCTCCATTGTAGCATGATAGAAACCCAGGGGGGGGGGCCTTAGGGGAAAAAGAGCATTGGTTTTCATTCCAACCCAACGCAAGTCACTCACCTGCCGAGGAGACCATCTCAAAACCTTCTGGAGTGCGTATTTGTTTGCCAATTGCGCCATCTTGGCCTTGTGTGTCATGAAGTTCTTGACGTTGTAAGAGAGGTTGCTCAAGCCCTCCAGATCGGGATGGGTAAAGGGCATGCGGCCATAGGCGTCCGGAGTCGGGGCGCTGGCAGCTGGACCCTGCACCAGAGCCAGCGAAGCCTGTAGTTTGACGATGCGTTTGCCTATCGACAGGGGGAAAAATCGAAGGTTAGCCGCCGCCGCCGTCGTCATGTCATCGGTAAAAGTGGGAAGGAAGCCCTTCGTCCCCCCTCTTCCTCCCTTTTTCCCCCGTACGTACCCAAGAAAGCCAAACGATCGTTGTAACCTCTCCGTCCCTGATCAAAACTCTTGTGCGTCACCGCCAGCCATTTGACCTCGTCCGATAGTACCTTGTCGCCATCAGGGCCGAGCAGGCCGATGTAGAACCGATCGAGGACTTTGGGGTCGGAGTTGGAGTTCCAGGCCGGGCGTTTGGAATCAATGCGCAGACTGAAGGGGGCCTTCGCACGCTCGGGCGTGTAGGACCACCGCGGCCGATCTTGCTGGCTGGCAGGCGCGGCCTCCGTGGATGTCGACAAGGCTCGCCGCGGAAGGAGAGCGGATTCGATCGCGCTGGGACGAGCGAGGGTGCGGCACGCGGGGCCGGAGAGTGTCCTGACCGCGCGAGTGGACAGCGTCGAAGCCATTGAATCTGTGAGAAACCGGAACTCGGAGTGGTGGAGAAGGGGTGTGAGAGTGAGGGGTTCGCCAGTCCGGGGCTGTCTCTTTTTTTTTTGGGGGGCACGGTCGATGGCAACAACAACTATAATTGATGATGGACTTCCAGGAAGAATTCGGAGATGCGCTATTCCAGATTGGGTTAGTACCTCCTCCGGCGCTCCCCTTCAGTCCCGTTCTTGCGGGCCGGGGCATGAGCGACTACAGCACTGTACTGTATAGTACCTTAACACATCTTGTAGGTTATACATGAGTAAGTTACTCCTCTCGCCACAGCAATAGTAAACGAATTTGCTATGCTGGCCTAAATGATACAGGGTTTTCGAGCTCTAACGGGCTGCGTCTGTGGACCAACGTAGCGACCCATCTCCAACAATGGCTCCGGGGACATCTCCGCGTTATCGGAACCCGGCATTGGTACTATATATCTTGCCATTGACCTCAAAGTTGACGTATGAGTATCTATCCTCTCTCTCCTCATAATCAAGGCCCACTGCATGCCAATGAATGCCGTACTATGAACCGACGGAAGGTTACGTACTTCCCCATGAATCACCTTCTCTCCCTCTTCGACGATGGGGCGAGATCTTAGGGTAGATCTAGGCGCAAGAACCCGTAAGCTCCAGTGACTTGCTAGATCACTTCGGAGTCCGAGACGATAGATGCGAGAGAAAAGCACCAAATCGCTAGGACCTTCGTCAATGTAAATGTAATAATGATTATAGCCTGTCGGAACACGAGTCAACTACGGAAGAGCTATTCGTAGGCTACAGTTGACAGGATGGACGGGGGGAACATCAGAAAGTAAACCGCCCAGCCCCGAGCCTGCCTGTCCGCCTGGAGACTCTTTCTACACCGCAATATGGCCTGACAGGGGGAGGGGGAAGGGCGGCATATCACTTCCCACCCTGTCTGTAATGTGTAACAACCAGGAGCCGAAATTTCGGATGACGGAAACCTCGGGGCAGTTTCCGTGTCACCTCTGTCGGTCCGTTTTTCCTTGTGCATATCCAACGTGCAATGGAACTGTTAGAATTTATCCATCCAGTGGATGAGTCGGAAGAGCTCAGTGAAACGGCCTCTGCATATTTCAAAGCTGCTATTGACAGGGGACGTAACGGCCGGGAGGTTCTCGTTCCAACGGGCCAGTGTCGCACTGGCAGGTGATATAGATCCAAAGCAAGGCGAAGAGGGGACGAGTCCTTCTCAAAGCCCCCGAAACTCTTGAGCCAGCAACGAGAACCGCTCAAGGCGTTAGCCTTTGTATTGGACCCCGTTCTCCGGACGACACCGCTCTGCGGGGAACATAGAATCCGATTGTAGTTCCCCGTAAAGTGAGTAGTAGGAAGTCAAGAGCAAGCCAGTTACCACAAGATACTCTGATTTGGAAGGAGTACGATCCCCAGCGGCCGTTGAACGCCTTCTACCCGACTCTGAGCAGGTACCCCGTCAGAAGCCGTCGGGAGGAAGACTTGAGACATCACTGGAGACGGTCTCATGCATTAGCCGTTTAGAAGGAAGAGCTTGGTCAGGCAATTTGCTGAGACTTGGGGTCAGGATCGTTTCGATTCTGGGTGCTTTGGATTCGAGCTCAGAAATCTGTCCACGTGCTTCCGCGCGATAGACATGGCATCCAAGAGGCCTTCGTCGTACAGGAATATCCATATACCCGAAACTGCTATTATGCCGTTTGCAGACCACTTCTAGAAATCCAGGCTGACTGGAAAGATCCGACGAAGACCTGCCTCGATGATGCGAAAATGGGCAATCTGGAGGAAGACGAGTAGGCAAATGGGGAACAGTGTACACGTAATAGAGCGAGTCACCAGTAACGGGCTTGCCAGATGCTTCAAGGTTGACTTTTACTGTAAGCTTGATGGTCGATGGGCGCAGTATTGCAGAGGCCGGCTGTTTGCAAAGATGGAAGCTCTCCAGAATCCCTGTATCGAAGCAAACTTTCTGGGGCCCCGTCTATGCAAAGGCAAACGCACCCTCACCCCCAATTCCCCGGGAATCCTGAAGCCACAATTCGAGCCAAGCTGCCGGAATCGCCTTAGAGGGTGGAAGATCGTAAAACGTCCATCTGGCGTCTACGTTCCAGGGTCTGTTCGCAAGGTGTGCGCATCGACCCTCGGCCCTAGGTATGGAGAGCAGGCAGAAAATACCAGCCTCAATATCTGGCCCAGGTTCTAAGATCTGAGGTAATATGACTTGAGATAGTCAAAAGACGTGAGGGAGTTTCGATGCTTGTTAGTTCACACAGCGTGCCGGTGATCGGACAGTCTGCTAGTATGTTTTGGCTCATCATAGTTCTTCTGTTCTCTTTCTCCAGTGTGTCTGAGGTATTGTCTTGTAGCCATGGACCAAGACACGCGGCTGCAAGCACACTGTCCGACATCTTTAGACGAGACTCATACCCGTCGGTCCCTTGCAGACAAGGCGGGAGACTCATCGAGATCTATCAACGCTGGCGGAGTGATCAGCGTTAAGGCCATTGGAAATGTCATATCCCCCACGCGGCCTCTTGCCGTGGAGACGGAAGTCGAACAGTATAGCGGTGTACGACCCGGCCCAGAGCCCATTTCGACCCGGCCTCTGGACTTCAGAATTGGCAGTATATAAAGGGAAGGTTGTAGCTCGCTCTGCAGTGACTCCTCATCAGACCCCTTGTGTGCATGTGTGTACCTCGCATCGCCTTCGTCCTATACCTCAAAAGCAGCTCCAGTCAATTGTTCTCCCCTCTGTTTGTCAGTGGTATCAAGCAAGCCCAAGACATCCTCCTCTCCGGGCTACGAAAATACCCCGAGCTATCCGCAGTCTGCCTATCCGGTTCGATTCTTTACAGCGCAACATGTCACTCTGGACAATGTACAACTTCCGTTCCGAAGTTTGGTCGGGCATGGACCTTCTTCCAGTTGAGATCAACAGGGAGGGGAATCCTCTGAGTAATTGTTCGGTCCATGATCCGCCTTCACCTCAGCCTTTCCCTCCCAACCCTCCACCAAGTCCGGCATGAAATCACAGACCATGATGATCGATAGTCGTTGGATCAATAACGAATTTCTGTATAGGTGAGGACATTCTTTCCCGCTCGAGCGTGCATATTCTGCGAAAGACATGCAGATGCGCACCTTGAGAGCCAAAGACATAGAAGTATCGGTTCTAACTATGTAACAGACGAAGAAGTGGCACATGGCAATACTGCGGCTGGGATTGCGGCTGTTCAAGCACCAAAGGCGGCAAAAGAAAATCATCGGCGTGAAGAATTTGTTTAGCAGGGATTGTGAAATCGAAATGGGGAAAACCGTTATAGACTGGACCGAAGATGGGGGTTCTGGAGTTATTGTTGCAAATGTTCTAGAGAATGAATTAGTCCGGCTACAATGTTAGTGATATGCGCAGTATGTGGTGCCGTTTTCGCGTGCTGTCTTCGTATGCTGTATGAATCAGTTCCCCCTATACCAATATCCACGATAGGGGCTCAATGTCCGAGGATTGCCCTACGAAATGGTACACGGCCGCTTCCTTCTGCAGGCCGTGTAAGTCATGTCTTCATGACAAAGAAGTAGGAGACCGGGGTTTTCCAGAAAAAAAAAGCAATCAGTCATCCATTGACTGGCTATTGAATATATATTGCAAGAAGAACATTTTAGACAGAGCAGAAATCAAAAGGTATGGCACAGGCGAAATCACAGCAAAGCAAGAATCAGAGCGCTAATCGTACTCAGGCCAACCACAGTCCAGCCGGTCTTGATGACCTGGGGGTTGGTGAGACCGCGACCGGTATCCCAGATCAAGTGACGAACACCGTTCATGCAGTGGTAGGTGAAAGGCATGGCCATGGTAGCCTTGAGGAGGACCTTGGCGAGGACAGGGAGGGCACCGAAAGCGGCAACGGCGGAGGCAGAGCCGAGGTCCCAGCCGAGCATGGGAGAAGCGAGGTAGGCAGTCGCATAGAGGTAGAGACTGCCGGACAGGGCGATACCAGTGATACGGTGCAAACTACTGCCGATCCAGGTGATCTGGGGCTTGTAGATGGAAAGGTGGGGAGCGACGGGGCGGCGCAGACGCTGCTCAGCAAGGAGCTTGTTGGGGTCGGAGGTGGTCGTGCTGGTGGTAGCTTGTCTAATCCGACGAGACAAATTAGCGATCCTGTGTGCTATGACCCCACATGTGTCTAATCTATCATGGCCTTCGCCTCACGCGGTTGCGGTCGAATTCGAGATCGCGACATCCACCCAATGGAGAAGCCCGTCGCAACAATTCATCCATCCTTCGGCGCAGCGACTCACCTCATCTGAACATTTCTTCCGAGAGTAACGGCGGCAGGCGAGACGGAGTTCATCAAGGACCAGCGCAGGGCGTAGGGCTGCTGGACGGCGACTGCAAACGAATCGGTTAGCGGAGCCCATGGCTGCAGGGTCGAGAAGTAAGAACGTACGCCGTCGCAGCGACTGCTGGGCAACCTTCTGAGAAAGCATTGTGACGCGTGTGAAAGGACCTGACAGGCGGTGCAGGGACTGGAAATTGAACAGTGGACAGAAAAAGGAATGTCGTCGTCGTTCGAGGTTCGTGGTCGACCAGGAAAGAAAGTAGCCTCGAACTCCCGACTCTCGTAGCGGTTCGGAATCACGGGACGGACAACCTCGGGTTCGACTCCAGGTCACGGGACCAGTCCCGGAGGGGAATTCTGGGCCAATGAGCAATGCTGCATTACCATTCGGAAGATTCATCTTCCATTCCCTCACCGCCCGCGCTTGTGCCGAGCTCTTTTCTACATTTGTGTGCGTGTTTTCTCTTCCTTTCTCTTTCCTTTTCTTTCCTTCTCCCAAGGGTCTCCGCACACGTTGTCTACCATCTGGGATGATGTTGACGTGGTATGCAGGGCCTCACTGGTTCGGCATTCTGTCGTTTCCGCAGAGGTCAATGAGATACCTGAGAAGGACTTGTCCCGTCGTTAATCGCCCATTTGTCTCTCGTCAATGAGATGAAAGGGTTTCATATCAGGGTTACATGATGTAGTCTGTAGTTGAAAGGTACTTGGTTGCCATTGTAGTCTCTGTGCATACAATTGGATGCTTGTCAAACGGCTTTCAATATTGGCAGCTGAGATCGTCTCCTGATAGAAGTCCTGCAGCTCTGATTTTGGAGTTTTGATTCAGGGTTTAGGTCACTGGGAACAGTGGTCATCTTCCTGCGGCTTGCGGGAGTGATGCCCGCCGGTGGTCTACCTACTGTTAACATGATCATGGATGTACGCGACTAGCGGCTCAAGAACCACAACAACTGGCCCCTGGAACAGGCCAATCATTAAAGGGAACAGTCAGTCAAATGAGCAGTATCCCAACTGTCAATCAATTGCCGATGTTTGCACGAGCAACCCTTAACCCGGACACTACCCTCAGATGTCGGCATTGTTAGGGCTGAGACAGCGGCATCTGATTGATAAGGGAATACAACCCCACCGCAGATTTGATTCAGCATATCCAACCCCAATTCGCCAGTGATTGATTCTCTTGCCGATGATCCTTTCGAGGGCGAGAGAACTGTTGGGCCGAATGGAAGAACAATCGTGTCGGATTATCGACAAGCAATGGTTTTCACCCCGCTCCGATTTAGGCTAAATGACCACTGCTTACTGTCTGAGGGGGAGGGTAGGTACACTATATCTAGTCAGATGTATAAGTGGCCTGTTCTGCTGTTAGTCCTGAAGATGCGCCCGACTACTCTGGATGCTTTGAAAACTGTCCCATAATTTTTACCAGGTAGTTCAGCCTTTCGGACGTCGTTATCGCTTGGTCCGGGGTACAAGAAATTTGATACTCTCTTAAACAGCTCTTTTTTGATAGCGGCTAGTAGATTTCTTACTGCAGTACAATAGTCCGGTGAGCAGCTGGATCAGTATCAGAAGGCAGAGAAACACTGTCAATATGGTGTTTCTACTGATTTACGGAACACCTGCAGGTTCATATCATTGTTATCTAGGAACTGACCCAATGTGCTATAGTCAGAGGCACTTTCCTACTGGTCGCTAAAATGGTGCAAATTACGGTCTGTCAACGTTGCTTAAACACAACTGCCTTAAGATACCCCAACTATCAAACCACCAAAACAGTAGATAAGGCAGCACTTTCTCAGCTCCAAAAACGCTGCTCATCATCTGCACCCGGTATCTAAACTCTGAGCCAGTTACAAGTCAGATACTTCCTCGACTCCCTTCAAAGGGCATCCACCCACGCACACACACAATGACGTCCAAAAACCTCAATCGCACCAACATCGATATTATTCTGACCGAATACCAGAAAAATCGTGCAGCATGTGTCCCTTTCCCTATTCGATATCTCTTGTTCGATCGCAAATTTGGTCGAGATATATACTCCGAAATTCCGCAGGACATCGAGCCGGATCTTCCCAAGAGCGCTCTGAATCAGTACGTCCGCGAGCGAGGCACGACAATCGAGTATAGCCACGATGTTTTCAAGCTTGGCCACGGCGCTCTCTAAGGAAGGAGGATGAGCCCAACCGTTCTGACAGCGGCGTCAACGATGATGCTTCTGCGACTTCTTAGCATGGCGAGCGGCTGGTAACTGTCAATCTACGCCGACAGCAATGCGAAACAAGACAGGGCAAGTGCGAGCTTCTCGTACCGAGTTGACAAGTGATCCCTGCGGATCTGATTGGGATAATGTGGGAGGCTGTATTGTGACGCTTTATTTATTGAAAGCTAGTGATTTACCAGTCTTGTGAGCTAAAGTGCTGAAACTTTGCCCTCTGGAGATTGATAACCATACCTGACAAGACTATTTCCTTTTCCCCAGAGAGGCACAGAATGTAGAAATTGTCCTACTGGCAGGTCTACTATCAATTACAAGGGCCGCTTTACACATAGGAAGCAAGGATTGTCTTTATTGTGAGAAGGATATTGGGTGTTATTATATACAGTACTTACTAGTTACAAAGCTATAATCGTGTGATCTATAACTTCACTTTCCAATACTCCAATTTTGACTATATCTTAGAATAACAAGAATGAATCTATAATAATATATACCATCATTTTTAGCTCTGTACCTAGGTAATCTTTCTCTGTCTACCAAACAAGAAATACTACTTTGCATGAGTCTGGTTACTGTGTGGTTGTAGTTCGAATTCGAATCTCTCTTGCAGGCTTTCTGTCTCTCAGTGATACCAACTAACCCTCGGTCTGGAAAGACATGGCATATCGGCGAGTCCACTCCTGGGCAGTCTTCTCAAACTCTGCCGAGTTCTCCAACCACATCTGTGCCGCCTCTGGCCGCAATGGCATTGATGTCCCGCCCTCTTCCATAAATTGTCCAGGGCTTCCGTTCAATGCAGCAACCGAGATCAGAACCACTCTGATACAAAGGGCCTTGCTCCAATCCTCATCCAAGATGTTCAAGCAGATCCTGCCATCGTGGCCGACATTCGGATGCCAGATCTTGGTCACAAATCGACAATCGGGGGGCTGGCTCGAATACGACAAGGGGATAGAGAGAGAAATCTGGAACAAGCCCCCCTCATAAGGTGTGCCCTTCGGGCCAGCGATTGTCCCAATCATGTTGAGAAGGTCATTTGGCGCCGCCGGTGCGAATGACACGAATGGGCATTGTGGTGAATGTGGTCCGTCTTTCACAGCAGCAAGAAGCTCAGTTCGCACACGGCGGTACGGATCGGGGGGTGACGACGCTGGCGGAGCAAGAGCCCTGGCGATGGCGACAAAGTCCTTTCGGTGAACCTCTTCCATAATATGGGACTTTTTTTCCAGTACGTAATCGATGGTTGCCGGCTAGAATGGATCTTGAAGTTATTGTGAGGATGTATGTAGAGTCTGCTTCTCGTGCTTGCAACTTGGAAGCAACGTGTTGACAAAGAGCCTTGAAGCCAACAGGCAGCCAACAGGCAAGTAGAATAAATAGGCAGATGCCATCCTTTGTACTGTACATACCTTGAGAGGTTCCACGGAAACATGGAATCACGCGAAGTGGCTGACAATCGCTCAGCGGGGAACGGTTAAGTTGTCGGATTTATTATCTCCGCAATTTACAAGCTGTTTCTGTTCCATATATTGAATTCCTTAATTCGGCGAAGTGATATCCTACGACCTTGTGTCCTGATATCCTTGTGTCGATTACAAACACGAAGGTAGGTACAGTACCTTTGTTCAAGCTAGTACAGAGTTGGCAGTGCTTATCAGAACAACGAGCTTTCTTTGTTTGACAATGCGCCGATCAGGCCCCCCTGCTGCATCCCTCTTATAAGCACATTCCCCTCCTCTTCTCCGATTTCTACTCCATCATTCCCTAACTTGCTGCCACTATCAACTCACCTGGTACTCCTTCTCATACCATCATCACAATGGCTACCCCGCAGACAGCACTGGATGCTCTCCGCCAAAGGACCATTGTCGACTGCGATACAATGGATGAGCAAAGTCTGTGCAGCTTTTATTATCAGACCCATCGCTTCGAATGCGGGGCTAACCAAACTGTCGTCTATCATGATCAGTTGCCAAATCCTTGGGCCCCTTCCAGGATTGCACTTCCAACCAGGTACTATAGTCGTCCGCTGCAGCCGAGACAATCCCCAAGTATCAATTACTCACCAAACCATACTACCCCAGGCAATCGCATTTGGAGAGCTCTCCAAACCCGAGCACAAAGACCTGATCACCGCATCCGTCAAAGAAGCAATTGAGCTATCTCCCAAATTCCCCGGGCCCAGCGTCGAGGAATTGGCCGTCGAGATTGCAGTACGTAACGAATCAGCCCTTTCAAAACACCTCCAGCAAGCACACTGCTTAGGATGGGCGTAGCTAACCCGGCCACGGCCATCAATCCTTCCTGGACAGACAATCAAACTCGCCCTCAAGATCGCCCCTCACATCACAGGCTACATCCACATCCAGACAAACCCGTACTACTCCTACTCGACCACAAAGACCTTCACAAATGCGTGGAGTGCGTATCTACACCCCATCCCATCCACCTTCCCCCCACCCCCAAAAACCCCACCCAACCCCCCTCACCCCCCCAAAACTAACCACAAGCAAAGGAATCATCCACCTCACCCAGCACCTCGCCCCAACCCTCCCGCAATCGCGCATCTGCATCAAAATCCCCAGCACCTGGGAGGGCCTACTCGCCTGCTCACTCCTCGAAGCCTCCGGCGTGCGCACCCTCGCCACCACCCTCTTCACACTAACCCAAGCCGCGCTCGCCGCCGAGGTCGGATGCACCTATGTCGCGCCCTACGTGAATCAACTAAAGGTGCACTTTGAACCGGGGGTAAAAAAAAAAAAAAAAAAAAAAAAAAAAAAAAAAAAAAAAAAAACCCCGCCCCCCTCCTCCCCCTCGCCCCCCAGATCCAAACCTACTACCACGCCATCAACAGCCGCACGCAAGTCCTCCCCGCCAGCCTGACCTCCACAGACGAGATCCTCGCGCTCGCCGGCGTGCACCACATCACCATCGCGCCGGGGCTGTTGCAGCAACTGGCCGCGCTGCCGGCTTCGGCGGCTGCTACGGTCCCGAATCTCTTCGAGACTACCCCGCCCATCAGCTACGACGCACCGGGATCGTTCCGGGACGATGAGGCGGGGTATCGGCTTGCGTTTGGTCGGGAGGGGCGGGGGGAGAGTGAGGGGAAGCTTGCGCAGGTATGTTCTTTTTGTGGCGTGTTCTATTGAGCAAGGGGGAGCGCTTACTGACTGCATTTCTTTTGACTGATAAAGGCCGTGAGTATCTTCTGTGAGATGCAGGATCGGTTGGTGCAGATGATGGGGTTGGTTTTGAAGGGGGGTGCGTAGTAAGGATGTAGTCTGGACATATGGGGCTGTACTGTACTGTACTGTGCCGTAGGTTGGTCGTCCAGGGAAGATTGTAGACCACCGAATAGGCCAGGGGTCTTTCTCTGCGGTACGATTGAGAAGATTGGGGAGAGGCAGTCGCCCAGCAGAGACAGATCTCATATCAGAACATACGGCACCAAACCAAGTCGCAGTACACAGAATCAGAAACAATTCTGATGGTATCTATAATGAATGCCTGCCTATCTACCCAACCAACAAGCTAAAGAACAATGCACCTGCCCCAAGCACTAGCATTAGCAGAATTACCCTCCATTCTGAAATCATCGTGATGCTATTCTAGCCTATCGCATATTGCATGCAGTCCACCACCTGTTTCGCGCGTAATAGGTTCAGAGTAGGAATAGGATAATGATTCGAACGCCCACTCATGCTTATGCCGAGTCGAAAACTGAACTATATACTTTTTTTTTCTTCTTTGGTCTGGCTTGTTTATTCTCACGGCACATTCCTCAGCTTGTGCTCGTGCTGTGTATGCTTGCTTGCTTGCCTGCTCTTGGGCCTGCCGATTCATTGCGGCGAATGGGAAATTTTTGAATGCATGATTCACGGCGTACCGTGTGTATATGATATGATAATAGGAGGTGGAATGGGAGGGGAAGAGAGCTTCGGTGTAAATGATCACATGAGACACATCAGTCATCAAACCAAACCATGGGGGAATCTAGGACTGAAACAGAATGATTGGGTGAGGTCAAAAGGGCCGAGAAACAGGAAAATGAGAAGACGGGATATTTTAATATAGAAAGACCACACATCATGCGCTCAATCGCTGGATAAAAGACTGCAGGGGATGTTAGCCGTTGCCTCAAGCCAGGAGTGGAAAAATAAATACGAACCGGGAAGAACTGCCGGAATCCCTTCAAGTCCAGCCGGCTCAATGCCCCCACGAACTCTTCCACGAGGTCTGCCCCCATGCCCATGCCTGGCAATTCCTGATTCCGGAGATACTCCAGATATTCCATGCCAGTCTTGGCGTAGATTGTCCGCTGAAGCGCACCGGCTTCCGCAAGGACCTGCTTAGCCTGTGCATCCTTCGAGTTGAATGATGGTGTCGCGGGCAGTGCCCAGCACAGCGGCGACAGCCGACTGATCATGAACTGGCCGAAGCCGGGCAGAGCCACCTGCTGTCCTGCCGCGCCGTTCAGACCCTCCGGCGCAATGTCCGGACCACCCCACGAGCTGCCCATCTTTGACAGCACTGAGAAGGCCATCTTGGCGGTGGTGAAATCCTCAATGTCCTTGGCGAAATGCTCGATTGTCGTAATCACAGTATCAAACATAGGTTGGTTCCCTAGATCGTTAGTCTAGATCATGCTGACAGTCACAAGATACGACTTACTTTCACTGATAATGACAGCCCCGAGATCGTTGTTCAGAACAGCCAAGAGGAAGTTAAGATATTCGCGTTTCAATTCCGCCAACTGGATCTCATCATCGGTGCCAGTAGTCGGGTCCGCGATACCGGAGAAGACCCTTTGCAAGAAAGGTGTCAGAAGAGTGTCTAGGATACCGGTGATCTCGGTCTTGAAGCCGAAGATGACCTGGTCTAACAACCGAAGGAACAGAGCCATCTCGTCGCGCGATGATGTCTGCGTGAGAAGGCCATCGATCCAGCGGGGAAGCTGGGGGAGAATGCGCGCCCCCAGAACGCCGATAAGTCGGGAGAAGGCGAATCGTGCCGCCGTGCGCACATTGAACGAAGCCTTGAGCGACTCCAAAGCCACGAGAGTGGCTTCCGACACCTGCATGAATGCCTCGGAAACTTCCGGCGCAGGGAGCGCAGCAGGAGAGCTGGTTCCAGGCATCCAGTCGGAGAAGCCGCGGGCCAACGTGCCCAGAGCCATGATATCATGGTGAATCTGCAAAACGGCTCTCTCGTCGTTGGCTTTGGCGGGCGCCAAGTTCTTCTCCATGTCCATGAAGATGGGGTTCAACACGGACTGCGCGTAAAGAACTTGCTTGTCAGCGGGTACTGTGGGGGTAGAGCAGATGATGCCGACAGCCTCGAAAAGATACAGCTGACTGTTGAACACAGCGTCTGCCGATCCCTCGTGGTCTTCCGAAGACATTTCGTCCCCGTCCGATCCTTCTGAAGGCACCTCTGCATGGATGACCAGGAGGTCAGTCAAGGCCCCAACCACGGTCTGAGCGACGTTGCCAACATTGGTTCGCAACTGCTTGACGATGCGCTGGAACAGGTACCATGAGCGTGTCTTCACCTTCTTGATCGGATGGTGGATTAATTGGAGGAAGCTTTCCAAGACGCTCGGAATTAGATGAGTATGGTGCTGGAAGAACGAGCTGTAGCGGACGCATATCTCCATATACTGTAGCTGCGTAGCAGGGTGTGTGAAAGAGCGAATATCAGACTCCACCATCTTCAGCATCATCTCAATAAGTCGCTCTGCAGCAGGGTTGTTGGGGGACCCCTTGGTGTAGAGGCTCCCTGCTTTGACGGCGATATCTCCAAACAGGAACATCTCGTGGAGAGCCAGATCCAAGTCGCGCCAATCAAGTTGAGCACCCGACTGCCGCAGATTCTCGAAGGTCGTCCCTACTACTTCCGAAACCGCGTCGATGTATAGTGGTTCGTTCACGTTGGCGATAATCTGCTGTAGAACACCTAACCGCTTGCGAAGCTCCTGGAACTCCGCCTCATCCGTCTGATCGTCCTCGTCTCCCCAAGACGATGTCTCGTCGTAGCGCATCTTGGCAATGATGGCTTTCAAAATTGGGAGCAGGACGGAGGAGTGCTGCGCAGCCAGGGCTGGGTTGACCTTAGCCATCTTCCTCAGATAGGCGAGGAGGTCGCTGACGCAGGGAATCACAGTCGAGCAGACCTCATCATATTCGTCGGAGAAGTATCTCAGGATATGCGGAAGGAAGGCCTGCAGCAAACCAGTGGCTTTCTCTTTGCAGTCAGCCATGATGGTATCCTGCTCCAGAGCCCGTACAATATCAATGACTGTAATATTGACTAACTTGGCCACCGTTTCCGCCAGATCAGTATCGTACTTGAAGGTGAACCTATTCTCGCTGAGAGGGGGGCTATTGGAGAGTTGGGTAACAATAGTGTCGAGATTCAGGAAAATAATCATGTCAATCTTGTCCTCGGGCTTCATCTTCTTGCCGATGATTTCCGTGAAGACATCAACCGCCGCATCGCGCACCTTCTCTTCACCGGATCTGAGTTCCGCCTTCTGCGCACGGCTGAGCTGCTGGAACAGCAGGTCCATCATGGTCTGGTTCACCACAAGGCCGATATCAATCCAGCTCACCCAGCTGCCAACCGCCTTGAGCGACATCTCCACAATCACATCGTTGCCGTCCCGCCATTCGGACAAAATCTCTTGCCAGGAGCTGGCGATCTTCTGCATATCGCGTTCCCGGATCAAGTCCTTGAGGAGGTTGGCCTTGTCCTGCTCTGTACGGGACCGGGACACCAGAACATCTCCGATCTCCTCATGAATCGAATTGACGACACGGAGGTAGAAGATGATACCGAGCGGGTTGTCGCGACTCGTGCTCGCGGGGCTCTTGAAGGTGAGACTGAGGAGGTCGTCAAAGCAGGATTCCCAACCGTTCGCGTAGAGAGCGGAGAAGAGGAAGGTAATGGTCTGAGCGATCTTATTCTGAATGTTGGGCGGATCCGGAGAGGCGGTTTCCTGACCGTAGACCTGTCGAAGGTAGGCCATCAAGCCATCCCGAACATATCCTAGGGCCTGGAGGTCAAGGAGACCGGCCTGAGCCGCACTGTTGACCACTTCCAACGACACATGGCGTATAATCTCGGAGTATTGTGGGGTTTTGGTGAAGAGAGCAAGGCAGACCTGCCATCCGGAGGGGTCGGCGCGAAGCTGGTTCAGGTAGTCGTAGGCTTGGTTTTTGAGGGCTTGGTCGGAGGACGGATTCCAGGCGATTTCAATGGCATTCGCTACCTAATAGAAAGTCAACATGACAATGAACAAGGGTCCTGAAATCAATTCCGAGAATCTGGAAGAGTAATCTGACTGGACGGGTAAGCATGGAGGGGGGAGGGGAAGGAAGGAATGGTGGGGTGGGGATTCGAGAAAAAAGAAAAACGGGTAAGATGCAAAAAAAGACCAAGTGAAACGCAACGTGGGAAAACAAATAACGATGATCGAAGAGAATATCGCTTACCTGTTCTTCCATCTTCGACCAGCCTGGCTGCCTTCGGAGTCGACGACTCGAAAGCAATGGAGGGGAGAGGGGGGGAGGGGAGGGGAGAGAAAGGAGGGGGAGGGGGTGATGGAGTTCACAGAGATTCAATGAAGGTGGTGGTTTAGGACAGAATGATGCGGCGGCGAGTAGTCATAGCCCGGAGACACTATCAAACCATGACCGACTAGTGCGTGTTTAGTTTAGCAGACTGGGGGGGGGTGTTGGGTTGGGCCCAGTACAAGTACAACTAGGTAGTCAGTAGTCAAAGGGTATTTGGACCCAGTCACTCGGGTAATAAACCTGCTCTAACGGGGCAGAGTCACGAGGGGAGAAAAGTGACAACGCAGAAACAATGAAGAAGCTGAAGTCTTTGGCGAGAGTCAAGAGTTCAAGGTCACGAAAGTTGTATGCTCAAAGAAACGCTTATCGGCCAGTCACTTGCTCGAGCACATTGCACATGAAAGGCACCTGCAGAGAGTCAAAAAATTGAACCTGAGTTTGTGTGGCCCAAGGAATGCTGGTCCGTTGCCCAAAAATGGCAAGGGGCGGCGTGCGGCTTCGGCCTGATTCCCCAGGCAGCAAATGACATCGTTTTCGCAGCTGATCGCAGCTGACAAGCTGACAAGCTGACAAGCTAACAAGCTAACAACTCAATAAGTCTACGATAAGGTATCCATGCTGATGCATGCTCTGAGCTGTAACTGCATCTCTATTCTATAGCTTTGGCAAATTATATCTCATACTCCACTTCACTATGACACCATTGGATTATTTCAGTGCTTCCCTTCTTGCCGCAAAACCTCCAATTCCATCTTCTCGAATCCCTCCACAGCCTGGCCGTATCGCTCATACACGCCCGGCTGATATCCGTCCGCAATCTTCTCGATGAAATCCTCCTCCTTCCACCGCTGCCCAATGAGATCCTCGAAGGTCTGCCCAGCCGTTCTCTCCATGGCCCACACCGCCTTGTACGCCGCTCCCAGCGCACATGCATTATCACCGATCTCCAGCTTGTACACACCGTCACTACCGCCAAGAATCTCGCCAGCTACCTGAGCAATGGCCTTGTTCTTCGATCCACCACCGACCAGATACACTCGGCGCGGCTGAGCAGGGAGTCCTCCGCCGGGACTCTGAGTCAGTCCGCGCGACCGCAGGCGCAGGGAGAGCATCTGGCTCTCGACAATTGCGCGAGCCTCGTCCAGGGGCTTGTTCCAGCCCTCCTCCGTCTGGTGCAGACGGCCACTCTTCGGGTCGTAGTCGAATCGCCATTGCCCCGCACGGAGATTTGGCACAATTTCCGGGCGCGGAAAGAAGAGGCCCAGTTTCATGGGGTCCGAGTCGGATTTCTGGCCCATGGGCGGAGTTTCGAGCGTGATCTTATCGAAGTTCGCCCACGTCAGAGCAGTGGTCTCCCCAAGTTTCTCATTGATCGCATCGCGGACCTGCTCACGTGCGAGTCCTCCGTTCTTGTAGCACAGCATGAACATGTACAGACCGGGAGTGGTGGGGTGGTTGAAGAAGTGCGTAGCAGGGTCGGGCTTGTAATTAGGTGTGGACATGAGGAAAGTAGTGGAGGTGCCAAGCGAAACCATTGCATCGGATGGCCGCAAGGGAAGCGCAAGGATCGTCGCCGGGTTGTCGCCCGTGGCGGGGATGATGTTGCAGTCCGGACTAAACCCGTAGCGCTCGACATAGTATCGGTCGATGGTACCCAGATGGATACCTCCATCTTCGGGAACATCCCCCAACTTGCGCCTCAAGTCCTCCACGCCGGAAGGTCCAGCACACAGCTGCAGGAGTTTCTCGTCGTAGGCCCCCTTCTTGATATTCCACAGATTCATACCACAGACATCAGAGATATCGAACGGCGCGATGTGGCCCAAAAACAGGGACGCCAGGAACGAGGAGACCAGCGAAATCCGCAATGTTTTCTTGTACACCTCGGGATACTTGCGCTGAAATCGCAGAATCTGAGGTCCAGTGAATCGCTACAAGCGCAAACCAAAGCTGTTAGACACTCCTCCGCACAGAACGGGCCAGAGAAAGCCCAAGGAAGGAAGGCTTCTTACATGATGTGCCTTGCTCCCCGTAGCAGCGGCAAGCTCCTCCTGCCCACCCAGATATGCATCGAACTCATCGCATTCCTTCTGCGTACTCGAGTCCTGCCAGTTGGGGCTGAAAGGATGCGAGAACGCTCCCTCCAGCTGCTCTTCCAGCGTCTTCTTCGCATCCAGACTCTTCAACAGCTTCTCCGCGTTCTCGCCCCAGTAGACGCTTCCATGCTGCTGACCCGCTCCACTGATGCCCTTGACGCGGCGGAAATCCAGTCCTTGCTGGCGTAGTCCATTCAACACTCCGTCGAGGGCCTGCAGCCAGAGTGCGACGGGTGCAAAGACCTCATGCTCGGCCTCGTTGGTGAGGACGCCCTTCTTGATAGGGAAGCCGCGCGAATCGGCATCGAAGTCGAATTTCGACACGTAGACGACCTTGAGATCGGAGTTGACAACCAGACCTTTCAGTTGTTGGGTGGAAAGGTCGAAGCCGATGTAGAGGGGGCTGTCGGGTTGGGCCATGGCACTTGGAATGCTGCGGTCCGGGGTAATGACGTAGGTGTCGTTGGATGGGGTTTCAGGTGTGAGATAAAGAGGTACTCAATGATGTATATGCCTCGAAAAAAAACTTCCTAGTAGATGAGAAAGAAGAGAACGGTCGAGTGTAAGCAATTGGAGAAACTAACTGATAGAGGGGTAATGTAAGAGAGTGTAGAGTGTGTGGCAAAGGACAACCCGACAGACACCGCTGATGCAATGGGCTTTCGATGCTAACTTAAGATCGACGGAGCTACTAACCTTTTCCACTTCCGGCTACTTGTTTATGGTGTGCAGCGCAGCGGGGGAGAAATTCAGAAGAGCTGACCCAACGTCGCCATCTGGCAAGACTTCTTCTCCCTTATCTATATCACCATAGTCTCCATAACCACAACAAGATTCTGCCGAAGCTTCGTGTATTTTACCGAGCACGGCTCTTCTCGAACATAAATTTGCTGTTCCTCCTTATAACGATGAGGTCAAATTTATCCCGGGTTCCACCGCCGCCGGGAATTTACCCGGTTAATTCAGTTCACGGGAAGAACAACAGGGGGTCTAGATCAGACCCTGTGAGGGACATTGTGACCATGTTTGAGCCCTGCACTAGTGAAGTCCGGACTGTGACGGATTGTTTTAGGGTCTGTTGAACTTTCTACGCATAAGTCTTAGTTCATGTCTTGTCAAACCATCAGCCGAACTGTTGAATCGATCCCCCGCATATCACCCGCTCTTGGAGGGGTAAGTTACGGGGTAACTGCGCACTCCATGTCTGAGGACGATCTTCACCAATTCAACCATGTCCGTGCCTGTGTATTCACATTCATACACGAGCATCTATCAGAAAACTCTTTAGCTGTATAACCTAATTACGATAGTGTCTTCCCTTGATGTCATTGCTATGTTCATCTTATATTGGCTCTATCTACCCTACCAACCCCCTGCGGAGAGCAGGAAAAATTCCAATCCTGGGTATCAAAGGTATGGTGCTCAAAAGCCTCGAGAAATGTAATGACCAAGAGAAGCACGACAGACGACCTCGTGGGCCACACGCAAAGACGTCGACACCGGACAGCGACCTGGCAAGCGGGCCCTCGTTATCTAACGACTTTTGCGGTTTTCGTGCTCATGCTCGTGGTCGTGGTCGTGCTCGTCACCATCCTCCGGCTCAGGACGCGCCCGCGAAGTCACCTCAGCCGGAATAAATTCTTCAGTGAAAGTCAACTCCTGATGCTCAAGAGGAATGAACCGGACTTTGACCCGCTTGACGCCGCGGACTCGTTCTCCGACAGCAGTGCGCATTGCCTCTTCCACCTCGCGAGCACGGTTGATGGACCACGCGCCTGGCACTGCGACCTCGACATCCATAAGATAGTTCTGGCCCGACTTCATCCCTTGGACATCATGGATTCTGAGCGACTCGCCACTGTCCAGTAGAGACAGTGCCTTGGTAGCCGCTTTGTGCACCGAAGCCTTCACATCGTCGTCCACAGTGGTGTCTGCCAACTCCAGGAGGGAGGTCTTGGTATTGCCCCATCCAGCTTTTATGACCATGAGTGAGATGAGAAGTCCTCCCACGGGATCCAGCCAGGAAGCATCTTGGAACATGTAGGATCCACCAATCGTAAAAAGAGCAACGACGCTGGTCAGGGAGTCGATTCGGTGGTGGACGGCGTTGGAGGCCAAGACTGACGACTTCCGTTCCGTGGCGACCTTCATAGCTGTTTGAAGGAGAGACGTCAGTATCACTTTTCAAACTGGTTGATTGACCCTCTCAAGGTACTCACTGGCATGGTAAAGCCATTCCTTGACCACGATAGATCCAGCGGCCAGCCAAGCAGCATGGATGCTTGGGCCGAGCGCTTCCACCCCATGGCTATGCGAATGGCTGTGCCCCAGAGCCCCCACGTGCGCAATTGCTTCGGCGATGCCGGGATAGAATTGGTGTAGTAGGACCTGCCCGGAGTTGAGGCCCATGAAGACGCCGCCGCACAGCAACAACCCGCTCACACCTAGAGCTCCAATACTCTCAATCTTTCCGTAGCCGTTGGGAAACCGCTCCGACGGCGGCTTCAGCGACCAAGCAACCGTAGCTAAAGTCAAAATATCCGAGACCAGATCGGTGAGGGCGTGATAGGCGTCGGCAATGAGGGCCTGGGAATGGAACACATAGCCACCGATGAATTTGCCAATGGCCATACACAGGTTGGCGAGCAAGCCTATCCGTGTGATGCGGACTCCAGCATCGTGTTTGTCGGTTGATGTGAGGTAGGCATTACTGCCATGATGGTGGTGGTGGTGATGGTGGTGGTGGTGGCCACCGTGTTCTCTTGTTTGGGTGGCCATTGAAGGGAGGGTGATTGAGGTTGGTAGTTTTGTAGAGCAGGCAACAGCAGTGAGGGACGGAATCAGGGTCGGGCGAGCAGTTGGACGGAGGGAAGCATTGGGGCACGCGATAAGAGTGGGAGGAAAGGTCGACGAAGAACCGGAGGCAGCACGGGAGCTCTTATGGTGATACAATCGCGGCGAACAAGAAGCGGAGGCAGAGGTGTTCAAATATCGCCGATAATAACGACAAGCCCATGGGAGACGAACAGAGCCGGACGGACCGCGGCGAAAGAGGGATGGAGGAGAAGTTGGTGGTGGAGGATGGGCCCTGCACCGCAGGGGCTGCGTCAGCATCCTCGTCGTTCGAAACGCTTAGTAGCAGTCTAATATTATGGGTACTGTAACGACTGAATTCTTTTTAATTTTCAGTGCACTTGCGAGAGGAGACGGGATTGCTTCTTTCTTGGCCGCAGCATCAACCACAGCTCCATGGCGTTGGTTCCGCAATGAGGGAACAGAAGGATGGATGGGATGGATAGCCAGTCAGCCCAGCCAAGGCAAGCTCAATTCCATCAGTCATCATTTGTGACCCGGCTGAGGCGAAGCCGACATCATACGCTGACGAACAACGAACAACGAACAGCCGGTCGGTCCACTGCCTGTACAATGTTCTCTAATCCGCGGATTGCCATTGACTAGTCAGCGGAACCCCAAAGCTCCGGGCTGCGATCGGGCAGCTTGCGTTGCAAACCAATGATGAAACAGTGAATGTAAAGTTATCTAAACACTGAACAGTGGCTGGAGATCTAAGCTTTTGATTGTCGCAAATGCTCCCGTTGACCGCCGATAATGCATCTTCCGGCCTTGGCATCTCCAAATAGCGAACAGCAGCCAACGCCATGTCGCGTACAGCTCCACCATGGATTTATTCATCATCATCTTGGTTAACGCCAGCCTCGACTCTCTCTCTCTCGCACACATACACCCCGCTGTCTAGAGCCATCTCGGAACTGAGTCCGTTGATCATCCACGCAGTATCTGTCTTGGCTTCTTGGCGATGATGAATCCTTTCTAGGAACCCTGACGGACGCGCGTGCTGTCAGAGCATTGGTGGATATACTATATCAACCCTGGATAGTACCAAGGAGAATTCATCTAGAAGGCTGGATGGAGTACGACTGATGAAACAGCTAAAGTGCTAACCATGTGATCAGCTGCACAGTAGCGGAGAAGACTCTGGTCATTGCAGGGCTAATTGAGCGGACTCCATTGTCATCTCAAGGGTTCCGGTGGATCTGTCCTTTGATTTCTTCTGGCTAAAGAAAATGGAAGCTGTACTATATCTCTGCTGACCGGGCACTTAGGTCCAGGATCCACGCTGGTATGGTCCAAGGACGAGAAATAAATTTGCGCTTGCTGATATCCAGCTACTCCAGCATTTACCTCATACTGGGAACCTTATTTTTTTTTTTTTTAGCTCTGGTAGGCTGCGGCAATTCTCATCTAAGTGAGGCCTGAAATGGTCTGGTACCCTACAATGTCTGGAGCTCACAGTCGGAATTGATTCATGATCGCTATCAGCGTGATAAAATTCGACGCTAAGTTCCTCGAAGAACTTTTCTCATGCTTCTAGCATAAGGAAAGAGCCATATAATCAGAATCGCTCGGAGTGAGACCTGCCTGGAGTGGCGAAAGCAGTGCATGCTTTGCATTGAGGCAAAATAAGTAACATTGACATCACGAAATGTGATTACATGGTTTCGAGTTTCGCAACCACTATATAGATGAGCCCCAGCAGTGTGATGTGTGGTGAGATGCATGTGTCAGTCTCGGGCTCATAATATTCTATTCCTAGAATGGCGAATGCACCACCATTGACCGAAGCCTTCTACCGAGAGTGGTTTGCGAAACAAACTGTGCTCCTGACTGGAGCAACGGGCGGCCTAGGCGGGTGTCTTCTGTTCAAACTCATTCAACAGGTACCTGTTCAGAAAGTCTTTCTCCTTCATCGAAGCTCCGAGGAAGACACCATCGCAAAGCTGCGCATGAACATGCCCGGATGTATCGATGAAGTCATGAGCACAGGGCAACTGGAATTTCTCAAGGGGGACATCACTGCGACGAACCTAGACCTGGATGCGAGGCAATTATCTGTACTTCGAAAGGAGACAACCGTTATACTCAACACAGCGGCAAATACGTCTTTCGTTGCAGATGCCCACGAGTCTTGCAAGAACAATTGTCTTTCAGCGCTAAATCTGGCCCAGCTTGGATCAAGCTTCCCACAGCTCGCCACATTCGTCCAGGTGTCCAGTGCCTATGTCAACAGCTTTCTGCCCGATGGAGAGATCGCGGAAACTATCCAGCCGTTTGGTGCAGACGACATCGACTGCGAAAGAGAGCTGGACGAGATTCTCTCCTCAAGAGGGCACACCAACCGGACGAAGCAATGGGCCTGGCCCTATGCACAAGCCAAGTACCTCATGGAACGACTGTTGGTTCAGAGATACGGATCTCGGCTACCCTTGCTCATCCTACGTCCCTCCGCCATCGGGCCAGCTCTTCGAGATCCATACCCTCTCTTCGGTCCTGTGGGCTCTAATCCTGTTGAGAACGCCCTGGAGACCTATCTGGCCACTGGGGGCGGGAGTCGGGTCTGGAGAGCCGCGAGGGGTTCAACCAGCGGCAACTACATTATGGATGGGATTCCAGTAGATCTTGTCTCAAATGTCTGTCTGCTTCATTTGGTGCAAGGATCGCAGGGGGTCATTCACGCTGCTGCTCAGCTATACGTGGTCCTAACAATGGATGAGCTGATCGCGCTAGCCGCGCCTCACATTCCGTCAGACCTCGCGATGCCGGTGCCATGCTTTAAGTGGGACGTGGATGGGAGCATGGAGCCCTGCCCTATGGCTACAATGTTCGGTTTTCAGGGCCACAACTGGGTTTTTGACTGCGGGCGATCAAAGTCCTTGAAGGCTGTGGATGGCCCACTGAGTTTGAGCCCTGATGGGCATGATGCAAAGGCCTATATAGAGCGGCGGATAAAGAGGATCATTCCGAGCACGCGCGAGAAGAAGAAAAGGGTTGCGGATAGGCGTAGAGGTAAGTCGAAGTTATGAGCCGGATGATAATATCGTATGGAGTAAGTTCTTTGGAGCCTAAAAGTGTGACGAACTTCAGTAAACAAATTCAAATAAGCTTCAGATGCATGTAGGATGGTGACGGAATGGGATTATCAACGAGAGAGTCATCTGACCACCAGCCACGATGCTCAGCCTTGTCAATCTTGGCGGGGCGCAACACACTTCCTATATCTACCACGAGGGATGGTTTCGTACGCCTCAGTCAGAGGCTCATATTATCGGTATCGGTGACATTTGAAAATGCCCTCCTATATCTCCAACGTCCTGACCATATTGCATCGACACTCAGCTCGCACATCACCAGCATCAAACCTATCGCAAGACCTAGTTGGGTCTCATCCAAGCTTGTTCGAGGAGTCCTCTATACAGTTGAAAGACAGGTCCGATCTTCCTTCGATAAGCCAATGTGCTATTCATCTCGAGCTGCTGGAAGCGTTCTATACTCTCCGTATCCGGGTGACTACCTCGAGCAGGCTGACGAAATCTCTCGATCGGGAACAAAACCACAAGAGATACTCGATACTTCGTGGACGCAAAGAACCTTCGGAGAGATGGCATAGGTTTCTGTCAATTGCAGTAACCAGATTTCAGCAATGGGCTCGAGTATTAAACCATCATCTCGAAGCCAAGCACCTTGAGGGGAGGGATCCTCTCCTTCTACCTCCGCTTGGTGAGTTTTTCGGTTGTTGCAGATGACATGATCACTACTGATGCAGTTGCAGACATACTCATGGTCTGGCATGCCTTCCTGCTCAACCCACACGACTTTTCCCAGTTCTGCAACACAAGCCACCTGGATCACATCCGAGGCCTCTCATTCCCGTGGGAAGCGATAGTAAGTTCACCCGACCTCTCCCAACCCATCCCAAATGCTTCCCGCCTCTAACGCAAGCCCAGCACGAGGCCCTATCCCACGACAATTGGGACTATACACTCCCCAGCGAGACCTCAGCCTGGCTTCGCAACGAGCTGAACATCGCACCAGACCTATTCACTGCCCTCTCAGACAACGAAGCCACCACTCTCAAAGCAATAACCCCCGAAACCCCACCAGAGCAAATTCCACTAGTGGACAACATCCTCCGACAAGCCATCTTCATTGACAAGATGCACGATCTCCTCTGGATCCGCAGTCCCGCGCTCCAGGGAACCCTCACCCGGGCACTCGCGCGTTACGAGCGCTTTGTCACCTTGTTCCGTCTGCACCCGGGAACAATGCTGGTCCCGACCCTGGACGTGGATTTAGTTTGGCACACGCATCTGTGTAGTGCGGTCCTGTACGAAGAGTCGATGCTTGAGCGGACGGGACGGTATATCAATCATGATGATAAGCTTGGCGAAGAAACCCTGACTGGAGGATTCGATACGACGGTAAAGTTGTACGAGTCTGCGACGGGGGAGCCGTACGGGGGTTGTTTCTGTTGGGACTGTGAGGCTATGCGCTCGGCAGGAAAGATGGTGGAAGGTGACGTTGGGGCGGGCGCGTGGAAGAAGATTGAGGAGGAGGTGGACTCTTACTGGCGAGCAAAGATGGCGAGGCGCAAGTAGGTGTTTAGTTGGAAGAGTTTTGTACCTGTGGCTTGGCTTGAGTTGCTGCTGTAAGACTGTTACTTTAGCGAGACGCTTTATATTCTATACTTTGTCATGGGAGATAACACGAGCGACGAATGCAGACTTCGAATGTTTCAACATAACAGCAGTCTTGTCACAACGAGGGGAGTGAAGAGAGTAAAGTAAGGGCACGTCCAATAGTGCAGCTCTTCCCCTTGGTTACTTCTGAATTCCAGGTAGGCTCCAGGCATAGTATTGCCTACTCCGCCGTCGAGACTGAAGTAGTCCTAGAACTACACCTATCACTAAGTTAGCAATCACCACTGTGACCAAGGCAGAACCCCCCAAAGCCCAACGGAAATCATCCATCTCTCGATACTTTGCCACAATGGCACAGCCAGAATGCGGGGGATGAACGCTTGACCCGTGACTGTGCTCCGCTCCGCTGGCGCTTACAATTGCCCATCAGTCAACGCAGACCAACCCACCTCTCCGCTTAGCCGCTCAACGCTCATCACACCGGCATGATCCCCAAACAAGATAGCCCGGCCTTCACTCGCCCTCGATTTCAACAAGAAGACCATTGGGTGTGAGATCGTGATGCGTCACGCCTCCGCCGCCTGTGCCAGAAATGTCTTCGAATCGCCGCATTGAACGATACGGTCAATTTATCACTTCTCACAGCTCACACACCATGTGGATGATTTACCTCAGTCCTGCTATAAAAGCGGGCAATGAGAATGAATTCTGCGGATGATACCAAGGACCATCTGTCCAAAATTGATGACTATGGATACAGAGTTGACCAGCGTTCTATGCCCACCACAGGTCCCACTGGATCTCCTGGGGCTGAGGAAGCGGTTTGGAAGTGTAATGGCAGTCGATGACTGCAAGAACAGGTTGATACAAGTGGGTTCTGGCTGTTGTCCATGCTGACCGCAGGAGCAATCACTGACTGGCCATTCATTGTCAATAGGACCTATTCTTCGAGGTCGAGACGCTTCACTCTGCTCTGCTCAACGAATGCACCAAACAGGAGACTGAGAGGTTCCGTTTCATCCAAGAACTTGAGCAATACAAGACGGAGGTTGCAGATCTGAGACATAATCAGGTACTGTTCCTACTTATCCACACAAACTGCATGTCTAAATGAAGAAACCAATGACGCAGGCAAAGCTAAGCTTCGTGTCTATCCTCGTCGACGGGGACTGTATGAACGTACGTCTTCCGACTCTCCAACGCCCTACGTAAGCTAACAATACAGCTAGTTCAACGACGCCCTCATTCAAGAAGGCCACAACGGCGGCCGCAGAGCTGCACGACTTCTGCTCCAGTCCGTTGAGCGCTACGTCCGGGACACCGATCCCCAAGCCAGTCCCAACCTGCAGTACAGAGTATGTATCTATGCCAACCTGCCCGGTCTCGAGAAGGCCTACCGGGAAGCCAAAGTGCTGTCCTCGACGGAAACCCTCGACCCATTCGTCCGGGGCTTCAACATGGAAGACAGCCAGTGTGATTTCATCGACGCAGGAAACGGCAAAGAATGCTCCGATGTCAAGATCCGAGGTATGCGACCTCCCAACCTGCCCCCTCTTCTGCTGCATGTACTGTACGGCACGACTAGCCTGACTGACTGGCTGACAACAAACCAGCAACCTTCGAGCGCGACATCCTCGACGTCCACTGCCGCCATATCATCTTCTGCGCCGCCACGGACAACGGCTACGCCCGGCTCCTCGGCTCCCATAGGGGCAGCAACCGCATCACCCTGATCGAGGGGGCGCCATTCGCATGGGAGATCGAACAGCTAGCCACTGAATTTCGGACGACCGCGTTCCCAGCGGTATTCCGGGCTGCAAAGCTCCCCGCTCGCGCATCCTCGTTCAGCGCCGCTGCAACCGCTTCAGCCAACGTTGCCGCTGCTCCACCAACCGCCGGCGGCACACCATCCTCGTCTCCTCCCCGGCGGGACTATGCTACCATCGCGAAGGCTAACCTCCAAACAACCCCTTCGCCTTCCCCCTCCGCGTCCTCCTCTTCAGCCACCACCACACCCACCTCCCAAACACCAAGCCCATCATCACCCTCATCATCAACCTCACCATCATCCCCGATAGTCTTCGACATCTCCCCCTCCGTCACTTCAACGCCTCCACTCCCCAAAATCCACTACAACGCCCAAGACCAACGCATCGATCCCCCGCTCCGCCGCGCGAGCAGGAAAGAGAACTACGAGCGCCTCCGCGCGGCCAAGCTCTGCAACCGGTACCACCTGCAGGACGACTGCAGCTACGGCGACAGCTGCACGCACGCGCACGGACGGCGGCTGACGAGCGCGCAGGATCTCCACGACCTGCGGTGCATCTCGCGGACGAGCGTGTGCGGCGAGGGGCCGTGGTGCACGAACCGGAAGTGCGTGTGCGGGCACCAGTGTACGCGGGAGTCGTGGCGGGATCATGAGCTGATGGGGTGTCGGTTCCCGGAGGAGATGCATGGGATTGATCGGGTGGTTGTGCGGGTTGAATAGGTTGGGTTTGGGGCTGCGATAGGTGGGTGTAGGTAGGTACCTTTTATTGACAACGGTTTATTTATTGATGGTGACTCTTTTCCGGTTCTCCGGTTGAAATATGTTATATACGTGGTCCCTCGTAGATCCTCCCTGCCCCAATATTACCTATCATATAGTCATGCCACCCCCGTAAGACTTCAAAGAGATGATCTCGGCGGACGGTCACTTCAACCCAAAACCTCAAACCTATCAGAACCAAGTCCATTAACACAACACAATCTCCAATCCTCCCCAGCCTGAGGCTCTTCCATCCAGTCCGGTACATAAACCTCACCACAAAACAACAGCAAAAGGGGAAAGGGAGAAAAAAACCCACTAAGCAAACAGATACTTGGCCGCATGCTCGACATGATCATCCGAGAACGTCGCCATCGTGTAATAGCTGTGATCGTAATCCGGCTGGTAGCGGACCTTGATGCCCTCGACGCCGGCCTCCTGGGCGGCCTTCTCCAGGTTCTCGGGCAGCAATTGGCCCTGCTTGTAGAAGTTGTCGCCGGTACCCTATTTTGTCGGAACGTTAGCCATCCACCCAAACCCTCCTTCCCTGGCCTAATTCAGACCCAGACAACCACAACCACGTCCCCCCCCAAAAAACAATGGTGCAACAAAAGAGGATAGGCACATACGACATCAATCAACAAATCCAACGGCCCACCCTTCCACCTCTTCACCAACTCCGTCGCATCATGCTCCTTCCACTTGGTGTCGCGCAGCTCCTCGCCAAAGTATCCCCCAAACGCCTTCTGGCCCCAAGGGCAGTTAATGGGGTTGGAGATGGGCGCGAACGCCGACACGGATTTGTATTTACCGGGGTTGCGGAGGAACTAGCACACACACACACACACATGGCATGTTAGCGTTGAGTGTTACGCCTTATTCCCATCTACACCCAGACACAAAGGGATACACACCAAAGTCAAAGCCCCATGGCCCCCCATACTATGCCCGGTGATGCTCACGCGCTCCGCATCCAACACCGGGAACGCCTGGAACACCACGGCGGGCAGCTCCTCGGTGATGTAGGTGTACATGTTGTAGCCGGCGTCGTAGGGGGCCTTGGTGGCGTCGACGTAGAAGCCGGCGCCCGTGCCGAAGTCCCACGCGTCGTTTTCGCCGGCGAGGTTGAGGCCGCCTTTTTCTCGGGAGGTTAGCATTTAGGTCCTGATGGACGGGATCGGATGCCCGGTGCTCTGCCGGGCCGGGCTGGGCTGGGCTGGGCTGCAGGTAAGTGCAAGGCGCAGGGCAGGGCAAAACGTACGAGGGCTGGTGTCGGGATACAGCACGGCAATGCCCTTCTTGCTGGCGCCGTGCTGGAAGAATCCCTTCTCGGAGCAGTTGTCCGCCGTGCAGGTCAGGCCGGACAGGTACAGCAGCACGGGGATCTTTTGGTTGCTATTCTGAAAAGCCTGCGGCGGCAGGTAGAGGTTGAAGGACATCTCGCACTTGGTGGAGGTGGCGGCATGGCTGAGCTTGAGGAGCTTGCCGCCGAAGGAGGCGATGGTGGCTTTGGTGGTGACGGACATGGTTGGTCTCGATTTCTGATGTCTGGGGCGAGCTTCTTCTCGGAAGGGCAGTAGGAAAGAAGTGGGAAACAGTCTCTCCGTCGGGATGTGACGCTATTAAAAAAAATCAGGAACGAACGGGAAGGGAGGGGGGAAAGGGAATGACGATGAGGGGTTTGGTTTTCCGCGGATGAGGGGAAAATGAGGGGCGTGGGTGGAGCTTCGGGAAATTTTCCCCTTTGTGGCCATGACATGGAGATAGCATAGATGTCTATCTTTCTTGGGGAGGTTCTGTTGGCCGTTATAATGTACGTTCGGTTTTGGGAGTGTTCTAGAGGTCCTGCGGACGATGCATACTCCTGCAAAACCGGAGGCAGTGATTGGGGTAAAAGACTGCAGTACCGGCATAGGGGTTATTCATCGTAGGACTAGACAGAAGCTCAGAACTCAGAACTAGAATGATATCATATGTAGAACGCTAGCAGTGAGAAGGGTAACAGGCTAATTGACACCATTAAGACAAAGAAAATTCATCAACACCAATCTTTTACAACCGATTGCCCCATCGGATCACTCCAAAAACACCGAAGGAATGCCGTAGATCACAGGCGCAGCACCATTCAAATACTTCAAAACGCAAGCTTGACGCGACTGGCAGACAGCTTCGTCCAAGGCCACCGCCTCCTCCTCGCCACCAAAGAGGCCCCACTTGTCAAATGTACTCTTTGCGAAACGATCAATATCCTTGTCCGTCACATCCCACAAGGTAGCCACCAGAGCCGGACTGCCCGCGTGCAGGTAATTCATCGGCGTCCCGTATGGCTCGTACTCCCCCGCTTCCGTCAGAGCTCCACTGCTGCAACCCATCAGGAAAGTGATGGCGCATCTTTCCAGCCGCTTGATGGTTCGGCCTCGGATGTACTGCGCACCACTACCGTGTCCGAAGTAGAGGAATAGACTCTTGGTCTCCAAGCCATGCCTGAATTCGTCTTCGGTCGGCTCCCGCTTGGATATCCCCTTCCAATGTTCCAGCCCTAGGAGCTCCTTCTCAAAGGTTCCCTGGGTTGTCTGCAGATCACCAGTGGGGTTCAGGATATACGTCCCGTTCCTGCTATCGATGCCGAAGTCATGTTGGCGACCCGCGCGGTCAGTCTGGAACTGCAGGATCCGATCCCGAAGGCATTCCAAGGATGGCACACGGCACACAGGAAGACCCTGAAGACATGGAAGAGACTCCCAAGGGAACATATGCAGCGACTTATCGAGGACCAGCACTGTGCTATTCGGTGTCCGCTTCTTATGATCGTTACGCACGGCATCGTGATGCCCTCTGAGAGCATCCAGAGTTTCCACGACCATCATATCGAAGTCAATCTCGTCGTACGCATTGCGCTCCCCTTGGAACTGCAGGATATCCACGACGAAGTAGAGGAGATCCATCAGGGTTTCCTCGGGATCTTCCTGACTCTCTAGATCCTTGACACCCAGGAATAATTCCAGAACATTCGGGTGTAGTGTCAAGTGTGGGCCTTCGGCGCGTCTACCTTTCTGTCGGGAAGGTAGGTGTTTGTCCAGGACATTCTGGAAAAGAGCCGCAAATCTCTCCAAAGATTCGGTTTCGTGAGGCATTGGAGAGAAGATTCCTCGGAAACCACCAAACCACACGTTCTCGATGTTTTGTAGCAAGTTTTCCATGCGCCGGTCCAGGGCTTCACGGTTCTTCCACCATTCCTTCTTCGATTGCCGGTCGTTCTGGTGCTTAGCTGCATGCGCACTTTGGTTCGTCAGCTTGATGAGCTCCTTCATTTCTTCCTTCCCATCTTCGAAGGTGAACTGATCCTCCTCATCGTCCTCGGAACCACGCTTGAGTGGTAGTCGTAACAAGAAGGGTGAACGACCCTTGTGCAGCCTTGAAACAACAAACTCAGTACTATCAGCGCTAAGGGACAGAGAAAGAACGTTCCAATTCTCTGGAAGGATCTCGATATAGTCCTCGGTGAAACGCGAGTAGAGATCCTCTTCAAACTTGGCCTTTGCTTCAGCGCTTGGCCAAAGGAGAGGATCGCAGTAGTTTGCTAACTGCTTGTCAAGACTGATGGCAGCTCGTTCACGCGTAAAGGCACCGATCCGGCCTATTTCGTTCATGTTTGCTGGAGACTGAGACAATAATCCCGAGCTCTCGGGTACAGTAACATGAGAGAGCATGGAGATACGGCTCATCAGGCGAGAAGCGGCGTGACTGTCAAGAGTAGACCCCAATGTTGTGGCGGTGGGAAAGATTGCATTTAGGCTCTCCCCGGCTTTGGACAACATTACGGAGAAGTCCTCAGTCGGCTTGGCGGATTTAGCCCTCGTGCTTCTTGCTGGTGCACAAGCTGGAGCTCTTGTTTTCCGTGTGGATGCTGGCTTACCAGTGCTGGACTTGCTGGGGACTTTGCTTGGTGACTGGAGCGATGGCAGGGAGATGGTCGATTCTGGGAGAACACAGTAGACTGCATGTGTGGCAAAATGCCGAATGGCATCCGCAAGCAGATGCTCACTTTCGCCAATCTGCAGAGATATCTGGCTGTCCCGAGACGTCGCAAATTTCCGCGCATTGTGGAGCGTCACTGATGCTTTCTCGAAGTCACGAAGTGTGCGTAAACAGGCAGCTTGCTGGCGGAGAATCTCGCTTCTCAAATGCGAAAGGGAAGTAGACTCGGACTCGGACTGGCTTGGTGTGGCTGGTGTCTCTGTAGCCTTGGATGCATTCGAAGCGGACACTGTCGCTGCCCGAGTCCTGCGTGTTGTTGTTGTGGTTGTGGCGGCACGTTGACGTGTTTTCCGGGCCGTTCCCTGGAGTTGCAACTTCTTCATCTGGTCTTCAAGATTCGGGATTGTTGCGGAGGCATCCAATCCATCAGGACCAGCCACTTGAGTCATCAAACGGTCAGCCTCGAGAAGAGCACGCTGCTCTTCAAGAAAACGGCCTTGTGCCCTGTAAAGAGAAGCTAGGCCAACCTGAAGCGAGACGAGTTCGACACTACTTTCGAGTTGCTTGGAAAGAGACTCCGCCGCCTCGAGCAGTTCCTGCCCCTCAGAGAGATGACCACCGAAGATCCAGTGGGACCCAAGCTGTGCCTGAGACGCTATGAGACGGACATTCGCATTCAGAGATTTGTTGATCTTGAGAGCTTGTTCCCCGTAGTATATAGCATCCTGGAATAGACCGTGGTGCGCCGAGAGACTCGCCAAATTCAGCAGAGCGGTATGATGAGAGCCAATATGAGGCCAAAAAGGGGCACCCTGGGAATAGACAGGATTCGGCACAGGAGCTGCTTGCGCAACCTCGAGCTTTGCCATTCCTTCCACCACAGTCTCAAGTTCAGAATTATCGTTAGCCTGAATCATCTTGTCTTGTTTCTTCTGAGAAAGTTTCTCGATCTTGGCCCAAATTCTGCAATTCAACCGGACAGAAAGCTTGGCAAAGAAGAGAGCATCATTGACCGATCCTTGAGCGAACGACAGCCGAGAGCTCATGAAGGCTGCGTCAGCAACAAGCCTCTCCCATAGAATCTTGGACAAGGTGGAGCAGCTGTTCAGATCTTCCTTCTTCTGGTATTTCTCGTACAAAGCTCTGGCTTTAGCGAGCACGGTCGCCGCTTGACTAATATCCCCAGTCTCAAGGAGATAGCCGACGTGTGCTATTCGGTACGACAAGATTGCTAAGCAGGTGGTATTCGAATGAGTGAGATACTGCTCCGCCTGCTTCAAGAGAGCACTGGCTTTTGTGCAGAAGCCAAGTCGACTGTATTGAAGAACAAGCCGTGACAAAACTATAATTGCTTCGGAAAAGTCACCCGATTCTTGAAGCTCCGTGGTCTTCAGCACCAATTCAAGTGCAGAGAGTTGCAGCTTCCAGAGCCCGTGTATCTCGGTGTAGTCAACTATCGCCCTCATCTGAAGTAGATAGTGGTCGAGGTCGCCGATTTTCAGAAGAAGAGACTCCAAATCGCCGCAGTCTCGCAGCATTGCACTCCAAGACAAAAGGACTGTCTCTAGGGTGGAAGGTGACAGATCACCCTCATGGAGGCCGAGTGTAAGTTGAACCGAGTTTTTGAGGTGTAACCATAGAGAACCAAGGTCGGAGTCCTCGCCGACGTCCTCCTGGTCAATGCATTGGCGGCCGACGTCAATGACACTTGATAGCAACTTTGAGTCCATCAAACCCGGATGCTCCAAAGAGAAACGCAGAATAGTAAGAACAACGCGCAGAAGACGAATGGTTTGGGTATCAAAAGAGTACAAGTTGAAGATTTGTGTGATAAGCAAGGTAAAAGTAGATCGGAAGGCCTCATCGGAGCAAGCATTGGCGGGAAATTCAGCCAACACTCCCAGTTGCCACTCCATTAAATGGCCTCTTTGGCTCAGGTCCAGGCTGTCGTCATCGAAGAAACCGTGCGTTTTTGACTTCTTGGATCTGAGGTTCAATTTCAGGAGGGCATACAGAACGCGCCCAAGCATGAATCCATTGCTTTTAGGATCTTGGCACATTCTGTGCGGAAAGCACCCAACCGTAGATGAGATTACTTGGTCGAGCGTACCAGTATGTATGTGTTCGAAGATCGACTTATGGAACGCCTGTTCTGATTCACGAGCATATCCCCCTTCCATATATGTGTGTGCTAGTCGCTCATACTTGAGGGGTGCGAACCCTGCAACACGTTGCGAAGGCGAGCAATTTGACAGTAAGGTCGCGGATTGCTTCAAGATGGGTAAGAGATCACGATACCCTTGACCAGACTCTTTCTCCTTGACATATCTGGACCAGAACAGATTCGACAGTTTGACGAATGCATTATCGACACTTTCAACAACTGGAGAGCCGGGTTGCTTCTCCCCTTGAGGTTCGATTAGCACGAGTAGTCGCTGACAGTCGAGTAAGGTCGGTTGAATAACCTCCCATGAGGGCCTTCCGGACGTGATAGACAACCTTCCAACCGCGAGGACAGAGTCCACAGCCGCGAACGCAATATTTTGGGACGCAGCGACACGCCTATCAAACGACTCGATCTCCTTCGGGTCTTCATCTGTCGGCTTGCGCCCAATGTATCGGCGCAAGAATCGAATAAAGCCGTTAAGATATTCGAGGATCTTACAGCAAACATTGTTTTGCTCCTCACCTTTCTCCTTCTCCTTTGACATCACATCGCCAAACCAGCTCATCGCTGCCTTCTTGAGCTTTGCTGCTTCAATTAGAAGTTCATCAAGATCATTTGAACTGCCTTTGAGAGACAGACACAGAAAATTCGTCGCGTCCGTGAGAACACCGGGCAGAGCAGCAGCGGTGAATTTGGTCGAATGCCTGATAGCTTGAAAGTGGAGAGAAGCGATCTTGCAGCGAACGGTAGCCAAGGCAAGGCATTGACCATTGAACAATGGGGTTATAGACTCAGTGAAAAGCTTCAGAGCCTCCTCAAAGCACCCCGCATCTTGGGCAAGTTGTCCAAGAATCGCTGCTATCCTTGCGACAGACACATTGTCCTTGACGCTCGCAGTTGACCTCTTCTGAACGTTAGTGAAAGCCGACTGAAGACGAACAATGTGCTTGTATAGAGTCGCAAACTCCGTCTTGGTGACTCCTTTGTTCTGGTGAATGAAGCTAGCCAAGTACCGAGCCATCGGATCCCACATTTCTCTTGCGTCGTCGCAAACATGTCCCGAGATTTTCCAGGACATGCAGCGGATTTCGAGGGATAACAATTGCAGGCTCAGAGAAGTCATGGGTTTCAACTTGCTGGGGGTCTGAGTAGTAGTGGAGGATAGGGACAACATGGTGTTGGACAGTAATTGGAGTTGCATCGCGGCTTTTTCGGTAGTCAGCGCTCCA
Organism: Aspergillus aculeatinus CBS 121060; assembly: GCF_003184765.1. Classification (NCBI taxonomy): domain Eukaryota; kingdom Fungi; phylum Ascomycota; class Eurotiomycetes; order Eurotiales; family Aspergillaceae; genus Aspergillus; species Aspergillus aculeatinus. The sequence continues at coordinate 488,320 of NW_020291484.1, forward strand.
GACTCGAGGGCGGCTAAGATGATGTTCGCTGGACTGCTGGGATCTGATAGCTGTAGCGAGGGAGCCAAGTTTTGAATCGTCATGGGTTTCTTGTCGTTTAGGATGAGTCGCAGGGCATTCGACTGAAAGGTCACCAGCAATCCGAGCAATGGTCGCATCTGGCCTGGAGCGGGGAAGCTCAGCAGATCAGACATCCTTTCTTTGACTGCTTCTTCCTCTGACTCCGCGGGGCGTCCTTTCCGGCTAGACGCTTTCGTTCCATTCGAGTCTTGGAGTTCCAAGGTTTGTTGTATTCTCTTCTTCAACCCCCGCAGTTCTTTGTATGCCATGTCGTTGAGTCCAAGCGACAGGAGCCTTCCCGCCAGTATACAAGAACCCTGTTCAAGCTGCATGTTCAACCCCCCATCGACCTGGTCACTCTTCAGAGTCCTCAAACAGGCTAAAGATGTAGCCGCACACGCAGCCACGGCGGGGATACCATTCTCGAGGGCGGTCGCATTCGTTTTGCGGGGTGATTTCGTGACGCCGCGGGTAACAGAGGTAGAATCGCGTGGCGTCGACGCGCGAGAATCTTCTCGTTTTGTGCTGGAGTTGAGTTTCAGAGCCTCCGAGAGGGTCTTGAGTGTCGTGTTGAATACTTCTGTGGCCAGGACAAGCTTCTCTTGGTTTGATATACGCGCAGCATCTTGTTCCACCACAGTGTTGATTGCTGCTTCCGCCGCAGAAACTTTCGTCCTTGTTCCCCTCGTTGACTTTGTCCTCGTAATCGTAGTAGTAGTTGTAGTCGAAGCTTTTGTTATTCGTGCCGCTCGTCTCACTGCGGTGGGTTCCGCGTCCGTGGGCGCTTTCGATGTCCCGCGGAGGAGTGTTTGGAGGGATAGCACGGTGGCCGTCGAGCATGTCGAACTGGAGCGGACGGCCAGCTTCACTGATTCCAGGGTGGAATCAGGAAGAAGTGTTGCAACCGTCATGGCTGGCCGCGGGGGAGGGAGAGAGGTCGGGAGTGTTCTGCAGACACTGTTGTCTGCGGAGTTGGCGTCTGTCAGTCGAAGATGGAAGATCGAGCCTGGCCCTCACTCACTCCAATGTGGTTATGACATCCGAACGGGCAAGCCAAGCAAACCCGCGTTGTCGCAGCAACAACCCCCTCCACCATTCCCAGACAGGCTTAGCGTAAGATTCGTGCCCGCCGACTACGGAATCGGCCTCAGGCATCGAGTACATGGTACGTACCCGGGACTTGGATAGAATTCCAACGGGAATCGCCTTTGAATGACCCGAATTGACCTCGTCAAACCTCCGCTGTCGCAAGGCACGTCTCATTTGAGCCCATGGCCTCAATAATCATGAATCCCGCCCGACTCGCCCTCCGAGCGTCAACCAGAACCCACCCCATCCGCCGACCACCAGCTGCAGCTGCGCAGATCCGATTCCCGTCGTCACCTTCAACATCACAACTACTACGCGAAAGCCGCCCGTATTCCAGCGGCGGCTCCCGCTTCATACCCCGATTCGCGCACGCAGACGTCTGGACCACGTTCATTCCGGCTTTCATCCGCAACCGCTTCACCGGCAAAGGCCAGCCCTACACGCCCAAGTCGAAGGAATGGAACCCCGCCAGCTTCTACATCATCATCTTCATCCTCATCGGATCGCAGGCCATCCGCATGATCGCCCTCAAGAACGACTACGCCGCGTACAGCCGGTCGACGGATGCGAAGATCCGGCTCCTGCGGGAGGTGATCGAGAAGGTCAACAACGGGGAGGTGGTGGACGTGGAGAAGCTTCTTGGAACGGGCAATGAGGCCAAGGAGAGAGAGTGGGAGGAAGGTCGGTTACACTCTCCCTTTCTTGATATTCTCCCCTTCTTCGAGGGAGGGAAAGTTTTGGCATCGGCTGACGTTGGTTGCCCCCTGTTCTACAGTTCTTCGTGAGATTGAAGATGAAGACTCACTGTGGCATCGCAAATCCACCACACCCGACTCCGCGCAAACCCCCCAGAAGGCGAAGGAAGAGACGGTGAAGCCTGCCGCAAAGGATCCGGTCATACCTGCCGAGACCCCTACGAATGCCGAACCGGCGGCAAATTCGGAGACGAAGAAGAAGCTCAACTTTTTCTGAAGCAGCTTCTGTCGATTTGAAGACGGATGCAAGGCAAGGTCGCCGCCCACCGATATGTCACCCGTGGCATGGCATGGCCTTTCTGCAACGGTGGTCTTGTGACAAAAAAGCCTGCCTGGACCACTCTCAGCATGGTCGAAAGATGTGTAGGTATATGGTCTACGTTTTAACGTCATGACGTGGCTGACATCTGTAATGCAGGTCGATTTGATCCGTGTCTTGATAAGCAAGCCCTTGATGATATTCTCGCCTGCACTTACACCCGACACGTTTCTACGGTCAATCCCGCACGACCTATGTACATATACAGATCGAGAAGGAGGCATTTCGTTTTCCTGTGTCGGGTTTCCCTAGTGATATCACTCCCCTGTCACCATAACCACAAATCATTTGGTCGGGCACCCTCACATGTCTCACCGGCGAGCTTAAAGACCAGTTGTTATGCGAAGTTTCCTGTACCTATAGTCCGCAGTCATGACGGTCCTGTATTTTAACTTACCCTATACCCCTTATCCCATTGCAAATGAATTCGGGTGGCGAGGACGAAGTATAACCAATGATGGACAGTTTCCACGAGGCAGTATGATCACAATGTATTCTCGAAACCTTCTAGTTGCATAATTTTTCAAGATAGAGATGACCAAATCAGGTACCTGTACACCGATATGTGACGCCCACTTATGTATGTAGAAAGAAACAGGCAACAGATGTGGAAATCACTGAAGGACTGCAGACGTCGGCGAGGTCAATGATGAAAAGGTCTAGATACCCAAACAGCGGTCTGGTAACAAGAGTCTCCTCTCGAGTCTATCTGCTTTTGTTACATGTAGTAGTGTGGACATAGGACTTGGGGGAACCAACAAGAAGCGGTCGTTGTTCCAACCAGGCCAAGAAAAGATCCAGTGACAACGGAAAGGGCTGCAATTGAATGGTGCAGTGGGGGGAAACAAACACTATTTTCATTCAAGACAAAGGGGAAATTAGAAAGAGAAAGCCATTCATCGCTATGTAAACAAAGGTCGTACGTGTCTATTGTTGCTGGGATGGTTGCAGGAACTTGGGCCAGCGCTCTGCGGTGGGGACCCGAACGCGGCCAATGTTCTCGTCGAGGTCCAAGATCAGCTTCAGAGCGTTTCTAGATCGGAGGTAGGGAAGCGGTGCCTTGGCAGTGGTCAGGCCGACGCCGGGCTCGACGTGTCCAGCGGGAGAGACCTCCTCGTGATCGCCGGGCATGGGAAGCAACTTTTGGAGGACCTCATATGCAGCCAGGGTGAAACCAAACTGCGGGGAGGAACGAAGGATACGGGCAGGGCCACCCTTGAAGAAGGCCTTGAAACCTTCTTCCTTCCAGACGGTGGCGGCGCAATGACGGAGGCCGGTGTATCCGACTTCACCCTTACGGGCTTCCACCTGCAAGCGGGTCTTGATGACATCGCAAGGCGTAGTGAGATAAGCAGCAGGCATACCAGCAATGGCACCGGCAGTCAACAGTTGCACAACACCAAGCTTGTTGGTCTGGGATTCCCCAAAGAAGTCGGACTTGAGATGAGCGTATGTCGGGAAGTAGATTGCGGAGAAGGGAACTGAAGTATCCAAGTCAGCACTAGCGAATTGGGAAGGAGACGGATAAACCGTGACCGAGGCTTACCATCGCGAAGCAGGCAGGCACTTGCACCCTTGTACAAACCGACCAGACCCAGGTTCTTCACGATCCAGAGGGCAGAGCGACGCGGAGCCCCCTCGACGGACTTGGCAATTTCACCCTGAACCTGCAGACGAATCTTGACGATCTCCAGGGGGTTGGTGAAGATCTAGAGGAAATCGTTTAGCCCACTGATCAATATAGCTTACTTGTTAGGAGATTCAAACTTACAACTTGACAGGCTCCTGCAGTACCACCGGCCAGGATCTCATGGCCGGTCCAAATCTTTCCATTCTCCTTGTTGGTGAAATGTCCACGAACAAGATCATTCACCGTCAGTTTGATGGCTTTTTCGGGAGCAACACCAATCAATTGAGGGATGACACCAGAGTACAGTCCGAGGAAACCCTCGTTCCGAATAACTTTCCTAGCACAGTCGATCGAGTTGTTGTACAGCCTCTCTCCCACACGGGTTGATCGCTGGTTCTGCATGCGAGTCTTCACGAGGTCAATGGGGTAAACCATGAAGGCACCGAAGGCACCCGCAAGACTGCCGAGTGCGAAATGGTGCACGGACTCGAGCACGCTGTAAAGGACCGACTTGGTCTTGTCAGCCACCTGATGAGCCTTGTCCGAGGCGATCGTTGCCGCCTGACCAGCAACCGCGAAGGGCGTGCGCCATGAAGCGTCAATAACCTTGGCAAAGTCCTTCTGCGAAAGGCGTCCCGAAGGCGCGTCCAGTCCAGCAAAGTGGAACAAGATATCGGCCTCCATCGGAGTGAACAGAGAGAAGCGAGTGACGCGGGCAGCCTCGTTGAGGAAATCAGCGCGCGTGATTTTGCCATCGGTGCTCTTCTTGGTCGCTTCGCGGACAATGACATCGATCATGTCCATTTCGCGCATGATGTTCTGGAAAGCACGAACGGTAGCATAGGAGATCTTTGTGCCAGTCGAGATGTTGCACAGACTGGGGAGATTCTCCAGAACATAGTCGGACAGCTTGTGTTTCGACGTCTCAAGAATGATACGCTGGAAGTCCTCGGGTTCGATGTAACCATCACCGTCCTTGTCAAACACGTGGAAGGCCTGTCTGATGCGCTCGCCCTGCAGACCGCGAAGCATCTGAGCGAACTGGGGATACGTCATATCATGTCTGGTCTTTGTCCGTCCAGTGTACAGGGAGGCCCATTCTGAGTTCCAATCGAAAGGTATGCTGTCGCTAGTCTTGTTCAGGTTGTACAATTGCTGGAAGTTCTCCCACTTCACCGAGCCAGTTCCTTCTGTGTCAAAGAGGCGGAAGGCGATTTCATACTCGGCGTCCGGTTTGCCCAGGAGGTTCTCGAAGGTAGCCCAATCGGCGAGAGTGAGCTTTCCAGTTCGCCGTCTGTCGGCAACGAGAAACAAAATCCCATAGTGTTCGCGTTTGATCTTGTGCTGCGGTTTCACGAAGAGAATCCGTCAATTAGCCAGAGCTCGAATCACGGCTAGTCGTATGACACATAAAGCGAAGGCTCACAACAAACAGCATGCGCGGCGAGATTCGAATTACTTACATAGTCCTCGTGCTTGGGAGCGATCGCATCGATGAAGTCGTCCTCCGACATGTAAAGATCTCCTGATGCCTCATCTTTGCGTGCGTGGCGCAGGAAATGACTCTTGATCTGCTGCGACGGCTGAGGCTCCGAAGAGCTGCCGACCAAGGACTCCTTGACTGCGTCCTTCACGCTGGTCATTGTGAAATGCAAAAGAGACAGAAATGAAACCAAAAACAATCGATTCAAATCCCAAAAGAGAGATTGCGCCGACTAAGCCAACAAAGAAGCTGAACGACAAGAGGGTGATTAACCCAGGTGGTGAAGGGAGAAGTCGGAGGAAGAAGGGGCTGGGGATAAGAAAAGTGAGTGGAGACGGGGAGACCAGACAAAAATAACGGGGGAGAAATGCTCCAAAGCCCAAACAGTGGTTGATCGATCAATTAGTATGCTGAATCTGGAGTGTGAATCATAGATGTGACAGCTGGAAATTGTGGATGGCAAGTTGGAGAAGAAGTGAGCAAAGTCTTCTATCTAATGTCTAGTGTCTATGGAGTAGTGTTTACAGTTGTTTTATTGCGTTCCTTTCTCCTCTTTCTCCCCCATAGTTCCTTTTTTGTTCATGCATGCTTTTATTATTGACTATCGGATAAAAGACTCTGCTGACTTTTGGTTACTCACAAATTCACAACATCTAGTGACGAATCGCTCATCAGCAGCCCTCACCGCCTCTGGTCTAACGCGTGTTATCTAGTAATTAACCGGCCCGATGAGGCCTTTAACCTCCCTCTCCAGGCTCCCTCCTTCTCTCTCTCTTTGGGGGTGCCATCGGAGTTGAGGCCGAGCGCGGGTCAGCTGGGCCAGGGTGGCTCTCGCAAGCACGCACGCAGGCTTATCTCCGGCGGCAATTCGAGCCCCTTTGGTCTACCAGATCTCCAAATCTTGATGCCCTACTGTGCTTGTTCCATCGAGATTCTTGGTGTTTTTGTCCTCGAAGGACCCAATTTAAGCACAGATCAACTGTCAAAATCTTCACTTTGCCTCCCGGCCCTGGCGAACAAAGTGACTCAAAACAATGGACGGAGGCGAAAGACCCAAGGGACCAGCCAAGCGCCCCTCACGGATTTTGCCATGGCCATGGACCACCCGGTTTTCCATGGGGGGGCGTACCACACGGTAACACCGGGACATTGACTGGCCACCCGGGACTCGATGGCCATCGACCCCTGGGGCCTGGGGCCCCAACCCAACAATGGCAACACAGCGACCTGAAGCAGAGCATTTCCAACGTGGAAGATGATGCTTTATCAAGACGGAGGAGGTTGGTCATAATGCATGCGTATCCAAAAACTGCGCTGTGCGAAGAAGAAAAATTGAATCCTTTCGAGAAATAGCTATTTCCTTCTCAAACCACTGACTTCATTTCCTCTACTACTTCCGGCACCTCGCACAGGTCGGAGTATGATATGCGCTATGTGTGCAGAGAACAATGGTATGAGTCTGGAGGACCACAGGCCACAGCCCAGTACCCGATCTCGGCGCAGGTTGGCCAATGTTCGGTTTCGAAATTCCAGGCGTGGATCGGCAGCCGCCGCACGGTAGGGCGATATGTTAAATTTTGGTCCGGTCGACCACTCTCCAGTACTCCGTACACGTATTGAACTTTCCACCCCGGACCCCCGTAAGAGAATCAAATTTCACCCACTCAGCCCTTCAACAAGGCAATGATTTCATTTGCCCATTTCACATGACATTCTCGTTCGAGACTGGGCACACGCACCATCGGCCCGATTGATTTTCGAGGGACCCGCGAATGAGCGACCAGAGCCTTGAAGTGATTTGCCCACCAGAGAAGGAGGGTCCGGAGTCGGTGGAGTCTGAACGCGGCGGGACGTCGGAAGAAGACGAGGTGGTTGCAGGGCGGGTTGTTCTTACCTAAGAAATTGCTTTTACCCCGTAAGTCGGTGCCAGCTGGGTAGGTAGCGGGCTCTAAGTTTGTTCGCGATTTATTCCGGGGTTGATGTCAGAGGTCGAAGGAAGTATCCAGCACTGAGCAGGCAGACAATGGTCATCACCCTTCCTGTCTCCAAATAATCCCGGGCTGGCAGTAACTTTGAACAACTGAAATGGCCAGAGCTCTTCCTTCTACCGCGTAGCCAGTATGTTGGGAATTGTCGCAGTTGCTCCGAACAGCTCGAGTCCTGAGCCAGCCAAGGAATACGGGGACACTTCTGCTCCGGAGCTAAGGCTCATTTACTCCCGATACCAAGATACACATACTTTGATTATGCAGTGACCATGGCAATTGTGCAGGGGGTGGACGGGGGCTTCATTATTAATGCTTGCGGAGTAGCTCCGAGGTCAGCTCAAGCATCGCATCTATCTCTGAGTTCTGACCCTAGCATGTACTGTACGCAATCCCATTGACTCATTCCCATCGATTTTCACCACCGGCACATAAGAGACTACTAGGTACTAAGTGTACTCCGTACTCCGCAGTATGCCGGACGGGGAGGGAGAAGAGATCCCTGCTTAGCTACCGTGCAACCTTGAGAGTAGTCTACTACGTACTGTACAGTACATGCAAGTGCCGCGGCGGACTGCTCCTAACAGGTACCTAGTAATTAGGTAGTCTAGGAGTACTTCCAACCTACCTCAGCTAGGAGACTCGGGACTCGGAGAATCCGTGGCAGCTAGATCTCGTCTTGTTTTGCGCGGCGTGTCATTGACTTGCCTCTTTGAGCTATATCACGCGACATGATGGCTTTTTTAACCTTCTTGATTCAGTCATTTTAAGGAGAACTAAGACAACGCTCGGCGGCTACTAGTACCTAGCAGAAGGTGGCTCAAGTCCGAAACCATCGGATGCCGAGTTTGTCCATGAGAGAATGGGGTGCGAATTAGCATTGCATTGGCCTGCGATGGGTACTGTACTGTATTCGGTGCCTCAAGATGACCTGGGTTTATATATTTCAGCATGGCTGGAGCTGACTGAACGAGAGCTTCACATCTAGGTCGCAAATTGTCTGTCGACAAGGCTATATGATCCACATTATTATCTGTCGCACATGTACTGAGGACTGTACTTCACGTCACTCGCAAGGTTCCTGACATTATGTCACTTCTTATGAGATTTTCAAGTCTTGGCAATGCTTAGCTGCTGGACTACCAAGCTACTTATTCTACCCAGTTCTCAAATGCAGGAATCACTGTCTATCTTCTTGTTATACACGGTGGGTTCGTAACTAAAGTTCTGTTCGTGAGTGCGATACTCATACATATTGATGGCCGCATCACGGAAAGACGAAGTATCCCTAAAAATATATAGGTCTCGAGTCCAATGGCTAACCCAATCATCCCATCGCCCTCTATAAGCTCAAGGCTTCTCTAGGCGAAGCAATCTAAAAACCGCTCTCTCTATCGGCAGCAGACTCAGCATGACGCGGTTGAACCTAAAAGCAGTGAGTACCACACATGCACCAACGACAGCGTCCAAAATGAAGTGGTTGGCGGTCGCAACGATCGTGAGACCCATCATCATGGGCCACAACGGCGCGATCATTCGCAGGTACCAATGAGGGCTGAACTTGAGCAGACACAGCGCAATGAACATGGAGTTTCCGAAGTGAAGCGAAGGCATCGCTGCGATTGTGAGCTGGAACTTGTTCTGCGTCCAAGCCGAACCGCCCTTGTTACTGTGCAGGACATCGACAAACCCGTACTCCTCGGGCAGGAGACGCGGGGGCATGCACCTCCACAGAGTAAGGATCGTAAAGGCAATGACATTCTCAAATGCCAACGTGCGTCGGAGCGCCTGGTATTTGTCACGCTGAACAAAGGTATAGCAATAAACCACAAATACCACTCCAAGAACGATGTGCGAGTAATATACACGCGCCAAAAAGGGCATGAGCCACGGAATCTCGTTGAGGATGTATCTCTGAACCGACAATTCGACGTCAAGGTGGAGGAAATGCTCTAGGTGAAGGATCGAGATAGCATGGCGCTCAGCCGTGTCGAAGATCTCCTTGTGGCCGGCAATCATTCGAGCAGAGAACGCCCGCAGCCCTTGGTAGATCTTGAGTCTTCAGTTAGATTGCGTCCCTTACATATATGGGTGAGCGGATCATACCCAGTATGTGAGCAGCCAGTACAATATTTCCAGCAGGAAGGGAAAATGTGCTAGAAGACGAGACTGAGGTGTCCGGCGGTTGCGGAGCGAACGTTCGTCGTCTGTGTTTGGCTTCACGTCCTCAAGACCATCCGCAAGCAACGGTGATTCAACACTGGGGATATCCGGCGATCTGACATGCCTGCGTCGGTTTATCAAAGTTCCCGTAGTAAAAACCGCGACGATCGCTGTACTTGTAGAATATACATTAGTCACTATTCGGATGGCTGCGGCGATCCCATGGGTATAACTTACCCCCAGGCTCCAGAAGATTTTGGAGACCGCCCATTATGTTGAAAGACCGACAATGGCAAGCAACGATATAGGTTGTAAAGATGTAGGGACGTTTGTGAACTGGGTTTTTATTTCAACATTCGAATTGGCTCTCTGCGGGCCGGATGCCTGGGAACACTAGTTTAAGGAGACTGTAAAATGAGACTGTTGACGTCACCCGATCCAGCCTTGTCCAGCCTTGTTCGGTTCGCGATCGAGGCCTTTTGGTCAACCTCAAAACATGGATCCAGAAAGTGATGTATAATGGGCCTCATGAAATCTAAACCAGGGCACCAGAGATCTGAAAAGTGACACATTCGATGGGGAAGATATTGAGGCTTTTGGGGGGAGTCGCATCCGACCGTGGCTGCCGTTCGCTGTCATTCTGGACGCCTGACCCATGGATTTTGATCTGTTTGCATGGCTGGCTGTCCAATGTAAAGGTCAACAACATGTTGCCAGCTTCCAGCAACTACATTAAGCACCCGTGACGGTAGCTTTGGTCGCCAGATCCCATGATGGCCTATCGGCTTTGATTCGGTTTCTATTTGAAAGCATAAGCACATCAGCATGGATAGCAATGCAGTGCAACAGCCCGTCGACTTTCCACAAACGCAGGGATTGGAGACCTGGCTGAGAGCATGATCAAGGCCACCGGGAGTGGACCTTTTCCCCATCCAAGCTAAGCCAAGCTTAAAAAAACACACTGGCGATTATGGCATTGTGGTCATCAAGCCACAGTATTCAGTCGTTGGAACTTGACTGGGCCAGTGTAAGCAAGACTACCTCGAGCATGCATCCAGACCTTCTTCAGAGGCATGAGTGTCGAACTCAAACCTTGCTGGCAGATTTTAGCGGGTGTAGCATGTTCCGCGAGGCTAATGAATTTGGGCAGACTCAAAGATACCCTCCAAATAAACGATCTGAAGTGAGGATGCCTGCTTGAATGCATTGAAGCATTCGGGTTGACCATCACTGTTTGCCAAGAGGACTGACCTGGGGTGCATACCATAACGAATTAATGATTGATACCCCTGTCTGCCCGTGTTTTTCCTCAATCACTGTCTCCCGCCTTCTCTTTCCGAAATGCTTGTTTCTTCAATTCAGGCGATTCCTGAATAAACCGAATCCCGCGACCCACAACCCCTGTCGAAACATGTGGCGAAGAAATGGATTAGGTCCCCTCGAACTAAGGTCTTTATCAGTTCGACCCATTAGGATTATGACTTCAGTACCATAACGCCGTATTCAAATTTGCTAAGGTGAGCACTGATGGTCTAGATAATCGCGTTACCACCCTCTCAGAACCCATAGCCTTCTGGGCAAGATGCGCAGCCCGCCCCATCATCATCGCATAATTTCACAGCTACGCATCACTAGCCCCGGCGGGATCCACGCAGGAGTGCACCAATAGTATCCTAAAGGCGTCACGCAGCCCACCCGCCCGTCCTGGGACTTATCTAAGGTCTCTTCGGCGCTTGGCCAGATTTCCCTGGACACAGCCCAGTTCGGCCTTATCTCGTTTCCGTCAACCTCACTTTTACATGCTGCCATGGGCTTTTCTTTGAGAAAGGACCTGGTTGTATCTTCTTCATAGATCGGTTGCTGCATTAAATTGTCGTGGTAATCAATTGACTAGACGTTTCAAATGGCTATGCCATCAGTTATGCTCCCAAAAATCTGATCTTGACACTCCGACGGTCAGCCATGTGGATTCGGTCCTGAATTTGTACTGGCTCGCTCTCGATGCCCACCAGCACTCCGCTTATCGATACCACGTTGATTCGAGACTGCTAAGTTGAACGATGTCACAAACTACTGGACATGTTCCTCAGACTCGGAATTCAGGATGGCTGCCTCAGACTTTGCGTCGTCGGTACTTGTTCCCCTTGGCTGGCCTAATGGCGTCCATGGTGATTGTCACAGAAGTACTTCGGCAGTGGGGTAACGACACAGGCGGACTTGATATCTTCACTGACTCCGATGAGATCACCATTGCTCGAAAATTCATCTTCACTTATGTTCCGAGCATCTTGGGCATGATTGTGGCCATCCTATGGTCTGTCGTCGAGTATGATGCTCTTCGTTTAGAGCCATACTTTCAACTTTCTAAGCCAAACGGAGTATCGGCCGAGGTACTTTTGCTGAACTATGAGTTCGGCCATTTTACCACCGCCCCATTCTTCGCATTCAGGAATCGACACTGGATGGCAGTTTTCATCTCGATCTTGAGTGTCCTCTTGCAACTGGTTTTCCCCTCACTTCAGAGCAGTCTGTTCAGAATGGATGACGCCACAGTCTACAGCAGTCAACATCTCGAGATATGGCCGGAGTTGATCGATATGGAAGGGCAAGCGTCCGTGTCATATAACTCAACAGTGAATCACACAGCCTCTCGGGATCATCGATATCTGACTTATGATGAACCGGACTCAGATAAGTATGCAATGGCACCCGTGAATATTCCCTGGGATGTCCAGTATGATACGGCGAAGTGGGAACTCACCCAGTCCGTCTACTGGGCAGAGCTGTCTTGTATTGATTTGACAGTGGAGGATGATCTGGTCATCGATGTCTTGACGAATCGAACCGGCTCTCAGGCAGCTTCGCTATATGATCGATCGGCCGTTTGGGACATGTCCATTACATCATCAACTTCAGAAAATTGCTTGATGCATTTGAGTGAAGCAATCTCCATACCATCCACCAATGGTTCATTGCAGATATCGCATTGGCAGCCAGTTCTAAGTGCATCAGGCCGTGATGATACGTGCGCTGCTATTGACCTCGTGGGTATCGTTCTTGAAATCAGTCTGAATCAAACTACCGAGAATATCAGCAGCAATTGGTCGAATTTACAGGGCTCTGACTACACGCATAATGTCAGCGGCTTTGGCTGCCAGATTCTCTACCGGACCTCAGAGGCCAGCATTTCACTACAAGCTAATGGATCATTGTCCGTCACCGCATTGCATTCAGATACTATGAGCAATGTTTCAGGGGTATCCTTGAACACCACTCATTTCAAAAACCTTATTTTGTCAGAAGTACTCGCAAACAACGGCACCTCATTTTGGATCAGGGAATCGGTCGGACTGTCTGCTTCTCAAGATAAACTAATCTCGAGACTCAACAGGGGCATCCAGAAAGCCTTCGTACCGTTGATGAACCGAATATTCGACGTCTGCGCTCAATCTAATTATGTCCAGGCGTCTCATGTGACACATCAAATGGCTATCATGGTTGGACCGTGGCAGTCCCTTATGTCTGAGGCGATACTTTCGCTGAGCGTGATAGTGATTTTATACCTGGCCTACGCTTACCCACGCCGGCCAAACCTGCTTCGAGGCGATCCTGCATCTATTGCGTCGATGTGTGGCATCATGGCAGACATTATCGATATCTCGCATATCTCGCATATGAATCTTGATGAACTGTCGACAAGGCAATTAAGATCTATCCTTCAAAATTACAATTGTCGCTGGCAACAGGACAGAGAACCTCCCTGTATCTGCATCGAGCCCTCGCAGGGTATGTCATGATTCCCATATTGTCAAACTATGGTACTGACTTCAAACAGTGCCTCGCTCCCCAGGAAAAGCTGCAAAAGCCCGGTCTGATCCACGACCTCATTTCCTCCTGATCCCGATCTTTGGCCTTGAATTTCTCATCTTTGCCGCGGCAGTTGCTGGTCTTGCAACTGTGATCGCATTGTGTGTAAAAAATGGATATGTTATTCCATTGACCTTCGTCAGTTCAAGCAGCGTAGGGGTTCTTTTCTCCCTGATTCCATCATCGATCGCGTCTATCATACGTGCGATCTGCCTCTCAATATACCGTTATTTGAGCGTTCTGGAACCATGGTCTGTCCTTCAGATGGGAGGAGCATCTGCTGCCTCATCTCTACTGCTTGAGTATGGGTCTTTGAACCCATTCGCCTCACTCTTCAATTGGTTTAATTATAACCATATCCTACTCGGGCTTGTGGGAGTGGCATGCATTGTCAACACCGGACTTAGTGTTCTAGTCAACGGATTGTTTCATCATGACCTTGGCCCGACAACCGCGGATACTGATTTGAAGACTTGGTATAGCTATGAGTCATTCGCCATCAGACAGCCATCGTCAGTGCTTCCAGAACTCGATACTATGCGGACGAGTATCTACAGTGGCTCCTCTCTGCTACCATGGACAACTTCCAGCCACTCCTTTCTTCCAGCTTGGACAAACAATTCTTCAGATTGGCTTATCGGTGGTTCTTTGCGGGGTGTGGGTGCGGACATACTCTGTCGAGGGCTATCGGTTGTGGATAACTTTACCCAAGACCCTGGCTCCATTGTTGGCCGTTGGAGGTATTCTCCAATCAACGAGTCGAGTATAACATGCGAAATCAACGCAATACGAGATACGAACAACGTGGAGGATGTCAGTATGTTGGTCAACTTTTACGCTTCAACACCTACCGAAGCAGTTGAAGGTTGCCATATGCCAGCTGTATTGGTGGTCGCCCAGCCAAGCGACAGCGATCATACCGAGATAACAAGTGCCAACACAGTCGCGATGATTTGCGAATCGTTCATCGTCATGCAGAACTTTTCAGTGGCCTGGAATTCGCAAGGCTTCATACAGAACCACATACCACTTAATGATACCATTATTGCCGATGGTCCGATGTTAGAGAACGGGACCTCAAATCTGATTAATTACAACCACAGACTATCTAGTCCTGTCCTTTCAAACGGCTCGTTCCAGGATCAAAATGCTTCCGCTCAGGTTGATTACTTTGGCAGCCTGACAGTGAGTCTTTACGAATTGATGAACTCTAACACATCAGACATCGACGTCGGTGTACTCAAAACTGCTGCCCGCTCGGTCTACCGGTCCATGTTTGCAACCGATCTCTCCCTCAAGAGAGACGCTTATTTTCGTCACCTCGATACTCCCGCCCACATCTCAAATGGCATCATATATCATATGTCTTGGGCGGTTTACCCATCTGTCCTGTCATTCATCTGTGTCATGCTAATAGTGGTATTTGACGCCTGTATTGTGGCATCAGTCTTCATTACCAGAAGATATCGGTTCCGATTCCCACGTATTCCACGATCTATCGGCTCCATCATGCCTTGGATTACCCAGAGCCGGATCTTGGATGATTTCAAGGGCACATATGCATGGAGTGACGATGAAAGACGAAAGCACTTTGCAGATCTCGACAAGAGGTATAAGCTTGATAGACTGGAGACGCCGGATGGAAAGTGGAAATACATTTTGGACGAAGACAGAACGGTGGGCCGCGATGATGAAACGGTCATAGATGAGGAGCCGAGACAGAAAAGTACATCGAGAATTCAGCTTCGGGTGTTATTCAGGCGGACAACTTCCGAATCCTCTGATGAAGATCAGCATGGTTGATGGGGTCGTTCAATCGCAATGAATGTGCGTCTACATATGCATTCAACCCGTTCCATGCCATCCGAGCAGGCTCACTTCACCTCTACAGCTACCTAACACGTTGGTGGATGAACGTGACCCTTGGACGACAAAACCGACCTCTCATGCTAGGATCAGCAACCATCATTTGCTTCAGCGAGCGAGGAATGTTCCCGAGTACACAACAGGTAATGACAAGGGAAGCAGGGATCCTTTACACAGCTACGGGATATACGTGAAGCCGTCCTCTTCCTACCACAGTGCATGGGATTGTCCGTTCGATGCAGAGACACAGACCCGATAAGAGCTACCTCGGAATGGGAGAGAGATTCACGAGTCCCCAGGCTATCTCTGGCTCAGCAAAACAAGCTGGTTCTGCGCGTCGTACGGAATAGTGGCAGTAATTGTGCCGGCATGCTAGAGTTTGCTTGATTATGCATGGGATTTATGCGGGAAGGACAAGTGATGGGTCACGGAACCCAACCATTACATGGAAGGGTGTGATGTTGATGTGCCTGTTATGCAGGTGTAACAGCACCGAGCAACCACCCCAAAGTTTATAGGACAGAAATCAATTTTATTCGTTGTTTCTGGTTCTGCAGAGCTGACATCCACCCCATGTCCTCGTATGCATATCGGGAATTCGACTAGTTGATCTAGGGACTTCGCGGACTCGACTCCCGAATAGGAACCTTGCACAGACCACCATCATCGGCCGGTCACACTTTTAGTTGAATCGGTGGCAAGGAGTAAGTACTAGTGCGTGATGGAGGAGTGGTGGTGTGCTTGGTTGTGCAGTTGCTGGGCGCTTAGAGTGTGATGAGCGGCGGCGATTGGCCCCACCTCCACCTTCCAGTTGACTCCCCCTCATGCCTGAAGCCTCCGAGGTCTTTCTCTCCATCTTCCCTTCTCAGTATTCTCTACCCTCCCCTGGATGACTGAAGGCCACCGACCAGCTATATAGCCGCTCAGCAGTCGCCTGCATTCGAACCCTTTCTCTTTCCTGACACGCCGTCTGTTTGAGGTTGTGCAGTTTTTCTTTCTATTCTATTTTTGTCTCTGTCTAGTTCGTTTGGCTGGCCCAAGCAAGCTATTTGTTCTCTTCGCTTCTTCCTCCTTGACGTCAATAAATAATAATAGTATCATTCACACGCCTGCTTTAGTGGACACTTTGTTGATCAAAGTTCTGCTGCCAATCGGTTCACTGCGCTCATCGTTTTGAATTTCAGAGCATCCTCTACATCTCTCCCCACGAACATAACCACCTTCTATCCCTCGTCTGTCAATTATCATTCAAGATGTACGCTCGGCCTAAGCTTTCGTTAAGCATCTCTGCGGCACAGAATGCCTCTCGTTCGTCGTTCCCTCTGAAATCGCCTGGCGCTGTTCCCCGAACTCCAATCTCCCCGGCGAGCCCAGGCGCAAAGCGATTCTCAACCTTACAGGTGCCGTCCTTCGGTTACAACAACTCCTGCACCTCCAAAAGCATTCTCAAGAAACATTCCGCACCAGGTGCCCCCAGTTCTTCGGACAAACGGATCCAGTTCAAGGGCACTCCGACTGTCCATTGCGTGACACCGATTGAGAATCCAGAGGAGTATTACGGCACCTACACCAAATTGTCGCGGGAGGAACGACGCTGGGTTGTGCGGGATTGAACTGGACACGATTTCAATTGGGCTTCTTGAGCTTCTAGATGAATAGTTCAGCGGTGAGCACAGTGACAAGAAATGCTCACCAAGAAGGGTCAACGTGAGATCAAGGCTTTGGCTTCGACCTTGCGCACAGCCTTCCCATACTCAACCCCGACACCACTTCGACATGCCGATTCTGTACATTAGGGGCAAGGGTGGGTCATGGCATTGATCTGATGCCATCTTGTGGCCATCAGATATCAAGATTGGTAGGGTATATGAGCTTGATGCATCCCGAAAGAGGGAGTTGAAGTGCAGTCTCTCAGCGTGTATATGACTTCTGTTATGATTATGACGTGATGATATGATTTGGCGTCCAATTACTTAGCATACGGGCATATCCTGGAGTATTCCAATTACATTCGTTTAAGCTCCATACAGTCATTGTCTCTCACATATGAATTAAGACTTGTATGGACCACAATTGTAGAATGGTTTCTATTGCTGTTGAGTGACCGCCAGGCATATTTCCTCTTCGGTCCCGTTAGGGCAGCATTTCAGGGCTCCTGTGGCCCGTGCGAGGAAACCTCCGGGCCGCTTCTTTCGCCGCCGACAAGCGATAGAATCTTGACTTGTCCTCTGCGCTGCTCACATTAGTTCCCCCATGTCAATACTTACGAGAATATCTCCTGTCGCGTTACGGCGAAGCGTGGGAGCCGCTGCCAGGGGCAGTGTTCTGCCTCGCGCTCGTGGGCTGCTCACTCTCGCTATCGAGACGTCCTGGTTCGTTCAAGGTCCCTGTTCTGCCGCATAGGATGAAGTACAGTAATCTGACAAAAGGTCTTTACGTAGCGATGACACCTCGGTTGCGATCGTCGAAAAGAAGGAAGGCTATGCGAAAATCCACTTCCATGAGAAAGTAACATGCGACTCCACGGCGTACAAGGGCATCCATCCGGTTGTCGCACTCGAGTCCCATCAAGAAAACCTCGCGAAGCTCGTCAACAAGGCGCTCACCAGTTTACCACCGGCCCCCTCCTGCGATACCCCCCTCCACAAGCTAGTCACACTGTCAAATGGCAACGAAACGCGACGCAAACCGGACATCGTGTGCGCCACGCGGGGCCCCGGAATGAGGACCAATGTCTTGGTTGGATTGGATACGGGGAAGGCACTTTCCGTGGCATGGCAGGTTCCATTCATCGGTGTGCATCACATGCAGGCTCATCTGGTGACACCGCACCTTCAATACTTCCTGGATCAAAACCCAGAGAACGACCCCGAGCACGCCCGATCTCATCATGACGGCGGAGTCCCTCAACAGGCCCAACAGGCCAAGCCCGCTTTCCCGTTCATCTCCATCCTCGCCTCAGGCGGCCACACGATACTGGTGAAATCCACCTCGCTCACGAACCACGAGATCCTGGCCTCGACGCTGGACATCGCGGTCGGGTCCGCCCTCGACAAAGCCGCGCGGCTGATCCTGCCGGACTCGGTCATCGAGACGGCCCAGCACTCCGTGTACGCCAAAGCCCTGGAGCAATATGCGTTCCCCAACGGCCGCGCCGACCACGCCGACTACCAGGCTCCAGCGACCCGGCGCGACGAGGTCCAGGCCCCCGAACCGAACGAATGGGGCTGGTCCTTCACGACCCCCTTCGCCAACACCCGCGATCTGGCGTTCAGCTTCACCTCCATCGAACCGACCGTCGAGCGACTGATCAAGCGGAAGGAGGAGGCCGGCGAGGGCTGGGCGGACGGCGAGCGGGTGGCCTTGGCCCGCGCGGCCATGCGCACCAGCTTCGAGCACATCGCCTCGCGCCTGATCATCGCGCTCGAGGACAAGCCCCACGAGACCCCCATCCAGTCGCTGGTCATCAGCGGCGGCGTGGCGGCCAACCAGTTCTTCAAGACCGTGCTCCGGGCGTTCCTGGACGTGCGCGGGTTCCAAGACATCCAGATCTATGCCCCGCCGCCGTATCTGTGCACGGACAATGCGGCGATGATCGCGTGGGCGGGGATAGAGATGTACGAGGCTGGGTGGCGCACGGATCTGTCGGTGCATGCGCTCAGAAAGTGGTCTCTTGCTGACGATTCGAACGCGAAGGATGAAGGCTTCTGGGGGCCTGGCGGGTGGATCAAGGAGGAAGGGAAGGAGTAAAATTATAGGGTGTATTCGTGGGTATCACGCTTGCACTGTTGTACACTACTAGTCATAGCCATTGTATATTACAGGTCTTTCAGCTCCCTGATCGGGGCATATGTAGGTATATTGAAAACTAGGGGTTTATCACTACGGCTGATTAGGTATCATCTCGATTCCAGACCGTTGATACAACCATGGGAAAAAGAGAAGTCATTGCATCATGATTGAGTGAATAAAATTGAGAGTGATTCACAGCTGAATGCATTGCCTGGTTTCATAACAGAACTAATGCTTTTTCCCCGCTTCCTACAGGCCTCGCATGGGGCATGATGGAAACGATCGTTTGCCGGGGCCGCCGCTGTTCATCCCAGCTTGCAATTGTTCCAGACCGGTAAGTCTCAACGGTGCCAAGTCATCTCGTGCAGTGGCTAGAGCGGAACTTAGCACTTCTCCTCACATATAGACATGAAGAGTAGGATTCGAGTGTTCTTTCCCACCACATTTGAATGTATGACCCCGTCTGCGAGTGGAAATTAAGCATTCGATGGCTTTTATACAACGGGCGTCCCTGTGGCTACACCCCCGAAGTGGATTTCTCCTCGGCGGAACGAAATTTGACAGAAAAAAAAATCATCCACCTGCAACAGGATTGCCCTGGCGGAGAGCCGTCACTTGTTTCCGAAGCTCGAGGAAGAAATCCTTGCCGTTGGCCATTTGATTCGCTGTTTGTTTCAGACTCATGCATTAGACAAATTCATCAGAATGGATTTCGGGGGAGTTGGAGTAGTGTAGGTTTCTGCGCGGAGTGAGTTTGGTTACAGGTTGTATAACGTACGTTTAGCACCCCAGGGTCCGCTGGCCCGGTTGTTGTTCGTGTCCTTGCCTTGCGGTTTATAGAAGAAGGGTCTCGGTTCTGGGACGATGGGTTGCGCGGGTCAGTTTCTTGTTTTGTGGTTTAAAACTCCGGACATGGGTTCCGTGGGGGGTTTTGTTTATAGTGATGGGTTGCGTACCTCCGGGTCCTGCGGAATCAACAAAACCAAGCAGGAGTGGGTTGTCAGCTATAGCACTTTCGACGAGCTACTCCGAGCGGAGAGATTCTGCATACCTCTTCTGAGAGCCGCCTTCGACTCTGTAGCATTGAAGTTTCGCACGGGGACGTGCTGTTCCTGCCGAGGTCCAGAGGGGGTAGCAGCAGGAGGAGGCTGTTCGCGCGAGGAATCGTTCCATGTGTTCGGCCCTCGCGAGCTGCCATGGGCGCTCATTGTTCGGGAGGAGGAATGTCTCTGGGCGGCGTGGCGGTTCTGCTCGTACGGGCGACCTCCGCGCCAGTTACTGCTACAGTGAGTCGGATGGCTCAGCCACCAAGAATGCTGCTGGCACGAGGGGCAGGGAAAGAAGTGCATTGGGGAAGCTGCTTTGGGGGGAGGGGGAGATTGGGACATGGAGAGAACTAAGAACATACCGCTCTTCGCCGGGACCACTCATGCTTGTCTCCGATCGATCACCGAGCACGATCAGATAGCAGTTGTGTTTTCTTCCAGCACGGAGTGAACCGTGTAGAATTGTGGTGATTTATTGTGAGAGGAAGATGGAATGACGGGGGAGCTGGAAGGGGACCGTGGACGGGCGGCGGCGGCGGAGGTTCCAGTTCCCCTACGCGGGAGAGGGAGAGGCGGGTCTGTCTCTCCGCCTTTGGCTTGATAAGCCCGGAAAGAGGGAGGGAGGGAGTGACATTCATTCATTCACTGCTGTTCGCTGGCTTGTGTCTTTCGCGGTCGTCGTCGTCGTCGTCGTCGCGCGTCTTCCCCTCGCTTGTCGCCCTCCCCGTCCTAACGTGCTTACAACTCGAAACCCCTTTCTTCGATGAGTCATGCTAAACTTATCTGGCTTATCTGATGTGGTGATAATTCGTCTTTACGGCGCAGTCTAACTTAGTTGGTTGTGATTTCCTACGACAATTCCCTCCCTCAAAACACCCACACACGGTGAGGCTGAGCGGCGAGCTCGGGCGAGGGTCCATCAACAAACAACCACACGCCGCTTTTCATCCAATCTCACAGACCCTACCGAACAGGGAAGATGGCGCCGCTCTCATCATCAAAATATCGTTCCTCACCTGGTAGATCCTCGAGAAACCAGACCAAGGTCACCCTAAAGACATCGCGGAGCTCGGATCCGAGCACTTCGGAAGGCCCACCCCTCAAGAAACGGAAGTATATTCCAGGTGGTCCCGGTGGAGGAGGGCGTTATATTGAACTAGAAGTGAAGGAGCCGGCTTCGAGACAACCAAAGACCACTCCAGCTGCTCGACGCAATTCCTCAAGCTCCCGCAGTCGCCCTGCTCCTGCTCCTGCTCCTGCTCTAGAACCCGAGCCTCCTCAGCCCGTACAGTTACCGCCTCCTCCTCCTCCGCCGCCGCCGCCGCCGCCGCCACCTCCTGTACCATCCACGCCGCCTTCTGCGCGTCTGAGACGAGAAAAGAGCCAGAATCGTGGCCGCTTCGGCTCATCGACCGCGGCTGCACTTGCGTTACAACAAGGAGATGGGTACAAACCACGCGAGGAACGCGGCTGGGAGGAGTTTCATCCAGACCTGGATATCGACACCAAGTTCACGGTTTTCAGTGCAGAAGAGGTGGATGGCCCTCCACCGTCGGCTTCGATAGCTCAAATCCTATCGCCTAACGGCCTGGATAACAGTAGCGACAAGGATCCGATCGCGGAGCTCATTAGAGCGCACACCAATGGCACTTCGCCGACGCCAATCAAGCGCCGCCCCGGGCGCCCTCCTCGTCGTCCCGAAGCTATCCTCCATGCTCTGGGCATCTCGCCGCAACCGAAAGCCGTTCCTCCTCCTGGTCCCAATCCGCGCGAAAGGCTGACCCTCCCGAAGCCCACATTCCGACTGCGGGATCCATTTACCTTCTATGACCAACCTGGTGTAGGTCAGCAGAATTATGTCGACCGTACCATGGCTAGCGTTGGCTATCAAGAGAGCGACCTCTTTTTGCGGCATGACCGGCGGTTGGTTCGTATGTCAGAGTGTGCGCAGGAAGATGACCTAGATCTGACCAACCTCGTTGCCTCAGAGGGGGAGGTCAATGCGGCTGTTGGCCGGGTGGAGTATGATATGGACGAGCAGGATGAGAAGTGGCTGGAAGACTACAACGCGAAACGGAGGGAAGATCAACTGGAGCCAATAAAACCGGCGGTCTTTGAAATCACAATGACCAAGATTGAACGGGAATGGTATGCCCTGGAGAAGCGTATCCCAAAACCGAACCCGAAGCCCCCGCAAACGCAGCGCCCTCGTTCGAGCTCCGCCGCCGCGGTCAATGGGGAAACTGCCCCCGGCGAAGAGCAGGACAGCAAGTGTGCCATTTGTGATGACGGCGACTGCGAGAACTCGAATGCGATTGTGTTCTGCGATGGGTGCGACCTAGCGGTGCATCAAGAGTGCTATGGCGTTCCTTTTATCCCCGAAGGACAATGGCTTTGCCGCAAGTGTCAACTCATAGGCCGGGGATCTGTTAACTGCATTTTCTGTCCGAACACCGAGGGCGCCTTCAAACAGACGACCACCTCGAAATGGTCCCATCTTCTGTGTGCTATCTGGATTCCGGAAGTCTCGATCGGCAACCCATCTTTGATGGAGCCGATTACTGACGTCGAAAAAGTGCCGCGAAGCCGATGGAAACTCAATTGCTATATCTGTCGCCAGAGGATGGGTGCATCCATCCAGTGTAGCAACAAGAACTGTTACCTGGCGTTCCACGTAACGTGCGCCCGACGAGCCCAGCTCTATCTGAAAATGAAGTCAGGCCATGGTACCCCGGCCGTGATGGACTCCCATCTCCTCAAGGCCTTCTGTGATAAGCATGTTCCGCCCGAATGGCGAAGGGAGCATGGTACCGATGCCGCCACGGCCGATGCGATCGAGTACTATCGGAATACCATGCAGGGTCGCCGCTGGGGAGATAGCCAAGCAGCGGCGCTCTCGTTGGAACCCGCCCACTCCCATATTGGGGAGCATGGAGAGGACGACGGGCACCGGACACATACACCACGTATTACGCTTACTGTCGGTGGCAACAAGCGCAAGCGAATGACTGCACCTAAAACGATCTGGAAGCTACCGTCCGGAGCTCCGGTGATTCCTCAGGTCGTCCTAAACTCGGTCGGCGCTTCGCTCCAACGATTTGGAGTACGGCAGAGGAAGCAATTTGCTGAAGATGCCTGCAAATACTGGACCCTTAAACGCGAAGCGAGACGAGGTGCTGCGCTTCTGAAACGGCTGCAGTTGCAGTTGGAGACCTTCTCATCGATGGAGATGACCAGGAGAGATTATGTTGCGATGGGGGTGACCGGCAGCAAGCGACTTCAGCGGCGCATCGATTTTGGCCAGAGGCTTTGCTACGATTTGGATAAATTGAGGACGCTGTGCGACGAAGTCAGAAGGCGAGAACAAGAAAAGCTGAAGGATGTGGAAACTCTACGGAGCATCGTAGACACCGTCTACTTCCCTATCTTCCCTTTGCTCTGGCCTATCTTCGAGAAAGCTCAAGGGTAAGCAGCTGTGCTGGCTCCATCATCTAATTCTTCCTTTGCTAATGTCCTTCGCAGGCTCGATGGCAAAGGTATCTTCAAGAAAGGACTGTCCTCTATCCGTGCAAAGCTCCAAGAACGCTACTACTCGTCGGTGGCATCTTTCTCTGCCGACCTTGCCCGGGAATTCACCACGGAGATTGGTGTTCAGCCAGCTGGGGACACTGCAGAGCTACAGATGCAGATCAGCGGCCGTGCCCCCGAACTCAGTCTCGAACAGCGTGAGAAGAGAAAATTGGCTAAGCGCATTATAAAAGCTATTCAACCGGCACTGGAAGATGCTATAAGGAAAGAGAGCGAACTGAACCGCAAGCCTTTCGAGCAAGAACTGAAGGAGCTCGATCTCATGCTAGAAAATAGCGTCATGTCTCGGAGAGGGTCCGAGGTCGACTCTGCGGAGCAGAGCGCAACCGACAAAGCAGATCAACCTCAAGATCTGAGTCAAATCGCGGAGCCACGGGTTGAAGATGTTACTGCTAAGATGGAGATCGATGAAGGGACCGACATCGCCGCAGTACCTGAGAAGGCCGACGCAGCTGTCGAGCTCAATGCAGAAGTGTCGCTGTCTGCTGAAGAGTCTACTGAATCGTCCGCCCTTCCAGTACCCAACTCAGAATCCACGCCTACCACTGCGGTGCAGGAGACGGAGATCCAGACCGGTG
The DNA here is from genome assembly GCF_003184765.1 of Aspergillus aculeatinus CBS 121060. NCBI lineage: Eukaryota > Fungi > Ascomycota > Eurotiomycetes > Eurotiales > Aspergillaceae > Aspergillus > Aspergillus aculeatinus. The sequence continues at coordinate 512,541 of NW_020291484.1, forward strand.
AGGATGCACCAACAACTACACAGCCCACCATGGAAGGAGTTGAGCCAGCTGTGAATGGACCGGTCGAGAAGACCGACCTAGACAGTTCGAAACGTGAAGGCCCACCGCCCGACGCTCAGAATCAGTCACGCACCCCGCCTCACAGCTTTACAGGTGATCAGCAACATCCCTTGACTCAGGGAGGCATCCAATGGTATATGCAGCCATTTGATCCTATAGGGACCACCATCCATGAGGAGCGCTGGACGGGACGGGACGTTATGCGGGGAATGAGTGAGGAACTAAGCGAACTAGATGAGGACGAACTGAAAGATCTGGTAGAGGAGGATGAGCTGGAGGGACAAGTGGCCAACTCATCAATGGAGACTTCGGATGGAAAAGGTGCTTCTCTCCAGCAGCATGTCAAGACTCATCGGACGCGACGACGCTGGCGTGGGTTCAAGTAAGAAAGAACAAGGTAATAGGGATTATTCCTTTGTTTCTTCTTCCCTACATCGCCATTTATTCGCCTCTATTTGTGTCCGTGTGTTTGCTTTTTTGCTTTTCTTGTTGACAGTTGTTTAGCCAACTGGGAAGGGATGGGCGTTAGGCATGCCTTCATGGCCATTGGGGAATGGCATTTTTGGGCCGTAGATCGCCAGCATCGCGTAATGAATGGGCGTTGAGTGTATGAATATTTTAATTGAGTGAATATTTGGTATCTTTGGTGAAAATATCTGTGTTCCAAATATTGAGTGTTGAATTTGTTTGTTTGCTTGCGCTGTAATTAGTATAAGGTGTAAAGCACACCGAGGAAGGGTGAATTGAAAGATTGGCTTGGCGCAGAGCCGCTGGCGGGCCAGACTGGATGGAGACGAACCTGTCGTCTCTCTGTCTCCCGGGCTGGCTCTCTCAGCTTTCTCTCTCTCTCTCTTCTCTCTTTCCCGGTTTCCTCCCCCTTCTTTCATCATCATCACTCCGGGAATTCCTTTCCATCCTCCTTCCTTCTCCCTTTCTTCCCTTTTCCCTTTCTTCACTTCCAGTTCTTTTCACGGATCTCAGAAACAAACTCATCTTTTGAGTTTCTTCTCTGCCCGTGTGTGAACGCAATCGTAATCGGTCGTTGAATTTTTCAGCTTCCCATTCCTAATTCTCAGCGTCGCGCGCGCTCTCCTCGACCCATTCAACCGCTGCCAATTTTTCTCCCTGTCTCTTCTCGAAAACCATCATCATGGCTACAGAGTACGATCACGAGAACGGTCGCTACGACGGTATGTCAAAGCTATCGCCTTCACAGCCCGGGCTGCTGATCGTCCGGGTAACTACGCAATCACACGGCTAATTCGCGATGCTGGCTTTTCTCTTCGCAACTGAATAGACGAACCTCGCTTCACCCGCGACCGCAGCGCATCTCCTCGCGATGAGCCGCGCGGCGACCGCACCCGCAGCCGTTCTCCCAACGGACGCGTCGATGACCGGTGCGTTTACCCCAGACAAGAGCTTCCAGGAAGCAGCCTGCATCACCGTCACCCACGGGTGGCGATATTTCCCCCTTGGGCAACCAGCTGACCTCGAGACCATCACATGCTTAGCCCCCCTGTTGATACCCGCAAGCCTCCTTTGGATGACGATGAAGAAGGCGCCCTTAACACTGGATCTAACCTCTTCGTCACCGGCATCCACCCCCGTCTGACCGAGTCGGACATTTCGCGTCTCTTCGAGAAGTATGGTGACGTCGAGAACTGCTCGATCATGGTCGACCCTCACACCAAGGAGTCTCGTGGCTTCGGCTTCGTCAAGATGGTCACCGCCGAGCAGGCTGATGCCGCCAAGGAGGGTCTCCAGGGTGAGGTCATTGAGGGACGTACCCTGAGCATCGAGAAGGCTCGTCGTAGCCGTCCCAGAACCCCTACCCCTGGCAAATACTTCGGTCCCCCCAAGCGTGGTATGCTTCGAGTTTCCTTACTTTACGTGTGAAGAACTGAACATCTAATACTGACTATAGAAGACTTCCGTGGAGGTCCCCGTGGCCGTGGTGACCGCTATGATGACCGCCGTGGGGGTGGCTACGGTGGCAGCTGGCGTCGTGGCGGCGACGATTACCGCTATGGCCGCTATGATTCCTACAGTGACCGCCGTGACTACGGCGGTGGTCGTGATTACCGCGACTACGGTCGCCGTGACTACCGTGATGATTATGGTTACCGCGGTGGTGGTGGTGGCGGTGGCGGTGGTGGCATCGACCGTTATGCTTCGGGCGGTGGTCGTGAGGACCGTTACAGCCGCGATGAGCGCCGCGGTGGGGAGGAGCGTCGTGGCGGTGGTGGCGGCGGCGGCGGCGGTGGTGAGGATCGCCGTGGTTACTACGATCGCGATGCCAACCCTCCCAGCTATGGATCTGCTCCCCCTGCCCGTGAGCCCTATGCCGGTGGTGGTGGTAGCGGTGGTGGTGGTGGCAGCGGCAGCGGTGGTCGCTCTTACGAACCCCGTGGCGGCGATGACCGTTACAGCACCAGGTAGGTGGACTGATCAGACATGGGTGGTTGAATCGAGGTCATGCCACGTTCTCCCTCCCAGGCCTATCTAGGTCTTCTTCCTCGTTTCCTTTCACTCTTTTCCTCTTTACACCTTACCACACCCCTTGTTTCAAGTCACCATCCCCGTCACTTACCCCTGTTCCTTGGAATGGTTCCCCCCTTTTTTCTTTTAATACCCCTGGATGAATGGAAATGGGCTCGAAGGGCCACGATAGGGACGTCTCTGTGTTGTCTTATACCAGGAAAGCAATATAAGCCAAGGGAATCATCACGTTCACATGTCAGCCTCGGGCGAATTCGGAGCGCCATCGAACATCGTCGGCCTATTCGACCGCCAGACTAAGCGTGTGAAAAGAAAAGTTGAGAGAAAGACCAGAAAATCATTCTCGTGGACAGCAAGAACAGAATTCTCTGTGGTTTCGTCGCTCCTCGGTCACACTTACTGATGTTTTCTTTTGTTAATTCGCTCGCGCAACTACCGGTGAAAAAAGCATGGCGGCAAGGGAGAAAAAGAGAACAGAACAAGATCTTTACACACAATAACGTTGTAATTCCTCGGATTGTCAGATGGATCAGCACTGCTACATTTCACTCCTCAGCCCTTCCGGAAACTTGGTCGTTATCTCGCTACTAGTCAGTCAGTCAGTCTTCAGTCAGTCTTCAGTCTTCAGTCAGCTGTTCGCCTATTTTGCGTCTATTGCGTCTTATACAACTCTCTTTACACGTAACGACTTCTTCGATTGTATGCGGCCAGAAAAGAAAAGAAAAAGCTTCTACCATTAAATGATCTGCTCCAGGTTGTTCGTCGCGCCCTGGGAGAGGTTTCCTCTGGACCCGCGACCGAGCAAATTCTGCAGTGCAAGAAATGCGGAAACAGTCTTGCGACGGTGGCTTCTCTGCGACCGTCATGTCTGCGTGGGTGTACTGCTCTGCGTTGTAGTATAGCCACGGAAGACAGCAAACACTGCAGAGCATCTTCTGTCTGTGCAGATACCTTTAATGCTCGGCCTGAGAAGAGATTCCCGTAAATACGACCCCAATTCACAAGGCTACCTCTTGCGACGCACAGCCTGGGAAGATTCGGCACGGTAGGTTCTTTGTTTTGATCTGGAGTATTGTTATTATTGATTATTATAGCACCAGAACTGATCTAAAGGGGAAATCTGAGCTGGACCCCCGGCTCACCTTGCCTGGCTGAGAATTAACCGACCGACCGACCGACCGACAGGCCCAACTCCTTGCATCACGGGGGTGACTCAGAGAGCATCATGATTGCTGCGGGTCCAATCCCAGTTTGCTAACTGCAGGTCATATGGTACGGCTTTGGGTACATCTAGTCATAGGTAGTTCGATTTTAGTGGAATTAACGGTTGTCTCGGTGATGAAGCCAGCTCTTTACATTCTATGCGCATTGCAGTGATGCTCGTTCTACATGGGAGTCCTGGTAGTTCTACCGATCCCTTGTGCGACCTACCCATGGTGACAAACGTAGCTATCGGTCATTAACGCTAGATCTCCAAGACTATATGTACTATACATCCGCAGCAGGGAGCCTCAAGCCTGGGAATCGTCCGCGGCCAAATGCAGCTCGACCTGGAGTCTTGGTTGCAGTGCTCTCTCCTGCGCCAGGTGAGAGCAGAGCAGGGCCCTCTGGCGACCCTGGAGCAGCTCGAAATGAAGGCCAACACCTCACAATCTTGACAATGCACCTTTCCTGAGCACGATGAAGCAGAACTCTCCCCAAGTGCCTGTGTTTCTTCACACTCTTGAGCGATGAGCCAACTCAAGGCCTCAAGCTACCCACCAAGGGACCTTTTCCCCAGAAGTTCACCAGCACAGCCAGCACAGTGAAAACCCCAAACCTTCTAGATATTATCTCAATGGGCATCATATCATGTGTTCTCGCGCTCCCATTTTTGTGTCTAGATCATATCGTCTCATCATAAATTCGCATTACACGCCGAACGCACTTTGTTTTCTTTATGGGTCCAGCTGTATAAATCCAAAACGATCATATGTGCGCATTATCTCATATCGCCTGGTTATTGTATTTGCTGGAGTAGAGTTCCTTACTCCGGCGTTTTCGTTGCTGCTGCTGCTGCTGCTGCTGTAGCGCCCCCTTGCTCGAGCTCGTTACTTTTCTGAATCAGGAATTCGCCGAGTACGCGGAGGGGATTCGGGGGCCTGGTTTGTTGAGTGTCAGCTTTTGTTTTATACTTCTTCCTCTTCCTCTTCGATTGCGTTGGCCCAAGGGAGGGGGGAAATACGTACTGTTCCTTCGCGACGCTCTTCATCCCTTCGAGCAGATACGGTACGATCTTCTCGTTCATGTAGACGCGGGCAGGAGCACCGCCCGGTCGGATTTGGGAGCCGTTGGCGGTGGCTGTTGTTGCTGCGGCGGCAGCGGCGGCGGTGGTGTTGGTGGGTGTCGCGGCGGCGGAGTCTGCGGTCGGGGTGTTGGCGGAGGTTGAGTCGGCGGCCATTGTTGCTGGTAGGGGATTGGGGGGTTGAGACTGAGGTTGTTGCTGTTGGGCTTGGTCTTGGTCTTGTTGCTGGTCCTGTGGTTGAGGAGTAGGAGTGGCTATCGCTGCTTCTCCTTCTGCTGTTGGAGCTGGAGCTGAAGCTGAAGCTGCAGGGTCGGTCGCGGAAGAACCGTTTGCGGGGAACTGGTGAGGTTAGGGGATTATGATTCCCAATTTGTTGCTCAAACAGAAAAGGAAGAAATCAAGTTGATGGAGGCAGGATTGTACAATAGAGTTGCCGAAAGGGAAAATTAAAAAAATATTGGCTGAAGGGAATTGAGAGAAAGCGGAGCTACTGAGCTTGCAATTGTCTCTCCCATCATGGGCTCCGCCGGTGTGGGGTTTGGATTGCCATCATTCCATAGTTCCGTCTCGGAGAGGAGTTCCTTACTGGGTTGGAGTCGGTCATTGTGAGGTATTGATTAAGCAAGGGGGGAGAGATCTGTGTTTATTGCTCTTTTGTGTTTATTCTATTGGAAGTTATGTATGCAGAGTGTGGCAAAGCAGATGAAATGGTCTGACTGAGTGCTGAACAAGATGGATTTCAGCTGAAGATGCGATCAACTTGCGCCGACGCCGACGGGCGGCCGCGCTGCTTTGCAAACTGTGCAAACTGTGCAAACTGTGCAGACTGATGTCTGTCCGCTTCGGGACATATGGATCATGTGACTTCGTGTCGGCTCGCGTCACGCTTTTTCCTTCCCTCGCAAGTGAAGCAGTGCAAAACCTCAGATTCATTTACCACGGAGACACGGCCTCGCGGGCCATGCGTTAAGGGCAAGCGAGATCGATGCTTGTATCTCTCCGGCAGTATGTCCCTGCTGGACTACTGGGATACCCAGCGTCCGAATGCGAAGCGCAGAAAGACCGCCGCTGACGATAAGCCCGCCACCCCGACTATAAAAATTGCGGGAGGTGATTCGAACAACACTCCTGAATCGACGTCGTCGTCGCCCGATGCCCCGCTGTCGAAAGACTCCGCGGTACCAACCCTCGACCGGGTTGACTCTTATCCTATCATAGCCGAGTCCGGAACTGAACATGATACCGACTTCCCGGTGTCGAATAGCCAAACGGAGCTGGAATCGTCCCTGCCGGCCGTTCAGGATGATAGCCAGGCAATCGAGGAATACGAGGCTGCGCGATTGGCAAGCCAGGACGAGCCCGACCTCCACCAGAGGCTGCAGGATGGCAAGTGGCGCAAGGGGCGAAGCTCCATCTACGTAGATGCGTTCAATCTGGCGCTGGAGACTGTGCTGGATGAGGAGGCGCATCTGTTCGACGAGGTGGAGATGGAGGTCTTTAAACAATGGCAGGAGCTGGACTACGAGGCTCAGTACTTGTGAGTTCCATTTTTTCCACCAGCATCTTGGTAGTGCCTAATGTGATTCCTGTAGGTACGTGCGCCTCTTCCTTCGGAAGACGTCCGCCTGGCATCGCATCAACCGGCTGGGCTACTACTCGGATATCGCAGACATGCCCCGGGTGGTGACCTCGCTGCGACATCCTCGCTGTCTTCCCACCTCTTCCTGCCCGTTGTCCACGGGTGAAAACCCCGCGGATATCGACCCAGCGCCTTCGCTACGCTTGACGGGCGAGTTTAGGTTCGCCGAGCACATGGATCAGATAACCACCCTCGAAGAGGCCTCGTCCTTGCTACTTCTTGATGAGCTGAAGATGCTCGCCAAGGAAGCCAAGGTGCAGGGCAAGAGTAAGAATGAACTCATTGCCGCTCTGCACCGATCCAGTCAGAAACAGACCGGTCTGGGCTGGAACAGTAAACCAGCCACTGCAGTATCCAACGGTCTCAATCGAGACGATCACTTCATGCAGAAGATTTTCGATTACACGGGCGACTGCATCCGGCTATCAGCAGGTCCACTCGCCTTGTTCGAGCGCGTTCATCTGGTCTTCTACCGCTCCACCGAATGGACCGAAAAGTCACTTACGACCATCATCCTCGCCAAGATCTCCCGCAAGAAGTTCCCGGAGTATATCGTGTGCCGGTCCAGCTCCATCTTCCCGACCCGAGCGTTCCTGCTCGAGTTCGAGATCGCCCTGCGCACGCAGTTCCAGATCGACAACATTCTCGAGTTCAGCGGCACCCCCACGGTGGAACACCTGACCCGGATCAAAGACCTCGCCTACAAGGTCTACCCCCGGTGGCGGGCCCTGCTGGCGGAGGAGCAGCGCAAGGAGGAAACCATCTACGAATACGGCGAGGGGGCGTACCTCCGCCGGTTCTCGCCCGCCTGGGTCTACACGCGGATCATCCACAAGGGTCTGCACCCGCTCGGACGCTTCAAGGAACACCAGGAGGAGCACCGGCTGCTGACGGAGCTTCTCGACCAGCGGCTATTCCACGCCGCGCGCCGCGGGGCCTGGTATCAGCGCAAGGCGCTGCTGGAGGAGCACTACATGTGGGCCCTGACCCCCTTCGAGGGGCGCAGCGAGGACGCGCAGCGGAAACACTGGCGGCGGGTCGCGCTGCGGACGTGCGAGACGGGGCTTGAGGACCCCAACTGCCACCTGATCTTCCACTACGACCTGCAGAAACGCATCATGAAGCTCGAGCGAGCGTTGAAGATCGTGAAGCGCGAGCAGCATGATTTCGGGCACGTCCGGCTGGCGAAGCCCGCCGAGCGCACCATCGCGGGCATCCAGATCGTCGAGCCGGAGCCGGCGTCTGTTTGGGAGACTGCCGACTCGCCGTCCGCCGCCAACGGCAACAGTAGCAATCACAGTAACAGCACCCGCCGCGGCCGTCCGACCGTCTGGGTCGACGAGCGCGAAGGCGGCGAATGCCGCGTCGAGACCATGTGTCTGAACTGGTACCGGGAACAAGGGTGGAAAGGCTATCACTCCGAAGGAGGCATCGTCAGAACCTTGGTATGTTCCCGACCCGAACCGACCCTATACCCGAAACACCCACCAACTAACCTTTGATTGATTTTGGCGGTGAAAAGTTCAGCTACCTCTTCTACGACATCCTCTTCACCACCTACGTCCCCAACGTCTTCCAGACCCCCTTCCAGACCTCCCCGCTCGACCTCCACACCGACGCCTTCTACCCCACCCGCGCCAGCGAGATCAACCACCGCCTCGCCGAGCTCACCACTCCCGGCGCCGCCGAGCGCCTCCTCCGCGCCGTCCACGCCCGCGAATCCCCCACGCAGACCTGCGCCGTCGGCCTGGACTGGTCCTTCGCTCTCGACGACCTCGTCGAGCTGGTGCGGTGCTTTCCGGGCGAGGCCCTCGCGGCTATCTGCAAGGTGCTCGCGCAGGAGTATTCGGTACGGGGTGGCGGGGTGCCGGATCTGTTGGTTTGGAGGGTTTTTGACGACGCGGAACAGCCGGGAACAGGGGGTGGTGGTGGTGCTGCTGGTGCTGACGCGGGTGAAGAGGGCCGGCAGGCTGGGAAGTTAGCTGAGCAGAAAGGGCGGTTCGGGGAGGTGATGTTCGTGGAGGTCAAGTCGGAGAATGATCGGTTGAGCGATACGCAGCGGTTGTGGATTCATGTGCTTTCCGGGGCCGGGGTGAGGGTCGAGTTGTGTAATGCGGTTGCGCGGGAGGTGAGGGTTGCTGGGTCTTGATGGTATACCAGGGTTTGGCTTTGGGGGGTAAGCTTTGTTGGCGTTGACATGTTGATTTTGAGTGGTGCATGCATAGAATGTATAGATGTTGGATGAACCTGGTTCAGTTTTGCACAGCCCATTTGGACAGGTACACACACTACGTTCGAGAGAACAATCTACGTTCTACAAAAAAGACCAGAAGTGGTCGTGAAGAAATTTTGATATTCATGACTTGATCATAGCCAGATCATAGATCCCATTTTTCCCTATCGAAACCCTTTCCAGATCACACACAAGGGAAAAACAGAAGACAAGAACCAACCACGAAGGCCAAGTCACAACCACACCAGAACCCGAAACCCAGGGGACCCAACGACGTCAAGTCGCTTAGGCAACGAGGGTGGAGGCGGTGGCGGACTCGTAGCGCCAGGTGGGGGGGAGGACACCGACGGTCTTGTAGTAGCGGGACAGACGGTGGATACGGGACTCGATGAGAATCAGGCGGAACTTGCTGTCCTTGTCCTTGCGGTTACGCTCAAGGTGCTTGCGGACGGCGACGGCCTTATTCATCATTAGTTTGATTTTTTTGTCCGTTTTCGGAGAATAAAGAAACATACCTTCTTGATGAGGTGGTACAGGTCCTCGGGAAGCTCGGGGGCAAGGCCTGTTTTGGGGAAAATCACTCTGTCAGCCTAGGTTTTGACCAAGCAGAGGCAATACGGGGTTTTTGGGAAGCGACCCAGCGAAGCAAACACCATAGTGCGCAAAGTGAATTGGACCATGGGTTTTTCTTTCTTGCTGGGTCGAAATTTCCCTTCCCTCCAGTGTTTTGAGATCGTGGAGAGATGTTGAAATTGAAGTTGTTGATGGGAGTGGTGTGCGGGAGTTGAGGATGCGATGGTGGTGCTAGTGTCGGGGAGGGGAATGTTCTTTCGATTCTTCCCCTCCCCTCCCTCAAGACGGTGCGGTGTCGTTTCAACCTGCGTCTTTTTTTTCCTTCGTGTCTTCCTCCCGCTACCGTCTATAGGTAGACGGGAGTGAAGATGCGAAAGCGACCAGCGCCCATCCGTCCACGCTGTCGAACCAATGTGGATGTGTTTCAATCCCGGCGCATGACTTCCTCTCGCTCCCTCCCAGCCAATCCATCTTCCAATTCAACTTCCAACAAATCTCAAGGTACTGGTGCAACTGGGGTTCCGGAACGCAGAATGGTGATGGTCGTACCGTTGGACTTCAAGATACGGAGGATCTTGTTACCTGTTTCCCTCCTTGTTAGCAAAAAACTCTGCAACCCCCTTTTCATCATCAAAGACAACATACCGGTAACGTGCTTAACCTGGGCAACACCGTGGCTGTCACGGAGAACAACACCGATCTGGGAAGGGGTGGCACCCTTCTTGGCGAGCTTGCAGATCTGCTCAACAACCTGCTCGGAGGAGGCCTTGAACCAGGCCGGGGGAGCACGGCTGTAGGGGAGAGCGGAGGACGCAATGCCCTTTCCCTTGGAGTGAAGACGACCCATTTTGTTTGTGTGGTGAAGGGGAGGGTGGGTTGGTTGTCGAAGGGTGGTGTTGTTCTGGTCGGGACGCAAAAAGCGGCTGGTGGTGGTTGTCGAGGGATCAAATATGAATCCGCTGGGGTCAGAATTCTGGGATCGTGGGTCACATGACCTTCAATTTCGTGGGTTTGTGGGTATGGTCATGTGATACAGGCAGAAAAAAGTTCGCTTATTTGGCGGGAGGGTCGGGCGCCTTCCTTTTTATTCTTGGCTTGAAAGTTTTTTTTTTTTTGTTGTTTCTTTTCTGCTACTGTTGGGTTATACCTTGACTTTTGTTTTGACAACGACACCGACAACGCCCTCACCCTTTGGGTTGAAGATGTGGATGAGCTTATGTTGCTTCTCTCTTCTTAATCAAAAGAAAAAATCATCCGAGGGACAGACTTCGTGTACTGTCATTCGCAGCAACGCGACTCTCCCTCGGTGTTTGCTCATCAGGTTAGTACTGCCCATGAACTCACCCCGTGCAAATCTTCGCCTTTCACAATGATGAAACACACCTTACTTTATTTATTTTCTGGTACCTCTTATGTCAGAGGTAGATTTGGGGACCTTACCCGGTCTCTGGGTCTATTCTCGATGATCTAACTGGACTTCTGATCCCAATACCAACCTTATCGCTGTTTCTCTGCCGTTTTGGGACTTGGACACAACGTGCTAATTCTCATTTCAGATAGATTTCTTCTCTGACTCGACTGGATATGTTGAATTGGTTAGCATAGCTCAAATTGGAATGAATAATAACTTGTTTGCAATGTCCTTCGTCTCCAGGATTCTGGACCATTCTATGGTCTGGTTGTTTTTATTCTTGTACTTTCGTAGTACTCCGTCTGAGGTTGTATATGCCCGATATTCTTGTCTCTGGTACTGTGTGACCCGACTCAATCCTACCGTAGATGTACCGGATCTTTCGTGGCACGAACGATGTAGCCGTGCAGTCCTGTACTCACTACGTGATGCATTTCGTGATCAGGTATGTGCTTGTGAGACGTGATATGCACCTGGGCGTTCTTGCAGTCCGTATGTGGGAGGAAACGCCGATGACCCTACTCCAAGGTCAGATTCAACAGGAGCTATCGAAGCATGAACCTGGATGCTGTTCTTCCGGCACGTCGTATGCAGGTACGAAGTTATCTTCGTGTAGCATACCCCTGGCTTACGAAGTGGAAGAGCACGTCGAGAACAGCAACGTGCCTGCTTTGCACGCCCTGCAGTACTGTCATGGTGGAATGAAACCCCGCCATCCTGGAACACATCAGATCACGTATCGTGCAGCAATCACACCGCCGTTCTGGCTGGATCGGAGTATAAACCCGATGATCGAGACTGCCGTCAGCTGGAGCGAATGGCTGAAGAGATGGATGAGCGACATTCTTCCTGTAGAACATCCTCTGCGATGCCTGGTCAAAGGCACGACAACCTTGAATAAGTAATCAAGCCTCGGAAGGTAAGAGATGGTTTGAGCACATAGCAGTCGGGACACGAGAACCCCGGTTCATGTCATATGGAGCGATGGCATCAAGCTCGACAAAACCGTCGGTTGCTGAACAGCACTGAGTCACACCCGCCCCTCCCGTGCTGCTCGAGTCAATCTTCAGTACACAGTACGGAGTACTAGAGTGGACTTTGTGGGGACATGTCGTGATGTATCACAAATCCATCGAGAACACTAAATCCAGCCAGCTCGTGGAAGAGTGCGCCGTCGGGACCACACCCCGAATTGTCATTCGTGGCCGTCACAAAGTGGGTATGAGGCAATGGCACTGAGAAGAGGGAAGAGGGAGAAAAAGTCCGTGCAGGATCGCAGCCACTCAATCTCACTATCGCGCTTAAGAGGCTGCTGCACAGGCGACGGAAGTTTCAGACCCAACCCAAAAGCCATCGATAGTTCAGGGATCACGAAGATCATATAACGTCAGGCGGCCATGGTTGGCACAGTTGCAAGCGCACAACGGATGATGATTCGAGGTTGAGAAGGGAAAGCAGCGTCTGAACACAGAGGGGTGCGGTCAAATCAGAAGCACGGAGAAAGGGTTCAAAATGGAAGAGAGGCGGGGGCAAAAGAGCTGAGCTGAAAACCCCATCTATAGTGAAGATTGATATAGCACTATAGCACTATAGCACCGCACTATCGCACCGAGAGTGAGATCGGAGAAAGTGAGATCTTGGGAGTCCGAGACCCGCGGGCGCACGCACGCACGCACGCACGTTTGAGACGGAGCCTATGAGTAGCCGGGGTTTGCCCTGTCGCCGAGCCCTGTTCCTGCCGACATCACGCAAAGCCCAGACTCTCCCTCACTGATTGGTTTGCATGGGGAACCAATTGACCGTTTGGATGCTGGAGGAAACAGTGGATTTGCTGGGCCATTTTCAGAGGGACGGACGCACAGGCGAAGGCTCCCTTCCCTGTCCCTCGTCGTTGGCATCAACGCTTCGTGCTCTTATCGCATGATCGCCCCAGGTTGAGAAGCTGGCTGCTAAATCATTTTCCTGTCATGTCACTCCGCCTCGTTTGGACAACGATGGTCAAGTGACATTGACGTACGCAATCCCTTGGTAGGGGTGAATGTGGCCAATTGAGCACGAGAGATGCCAGTCGGAAAGTGGTGGTAAACGAGAATTAAATGGTGGGATTCGATATTGACAATAGCGAGGAATCCTGCGAGAAATCCTTGCTGGCCGAGAATAAGCCCGTTTTCGCCTCCCCGGCGTATTCTTATTAGACTGTCATCCGCTGGTTTGGTGGCTTCATTGTCTCCGTAAATACGTATCACAAATGAGATGTAAGCAGCGGGGGAAGAAAATAGAAACGCAATCCTTTCAATACACCATGCACCCTGCACTGTATGTACAGTACTGTACCTGGCCAACGTGCTATAGTTCTTACTCTGGATTCGAGCCTTAGCAGGATCATTGGCATTAATTTGCATCCTTTAGGGTTCTTGGTGAATCCTGGGTTGTTACAGAGGCATAACAGGCTCAGTCAGAAGTTTGTCAAGGATAAGAATCTCCGAATACGAGAAACTCGCTCCTGATGGCGAGTCCAAATCCTCGACATGATCCTGTGTGTTTTGTCTCTCCATCCACTCTACTCCGGTACCTGCCGCGTTCTCCAACTGCAAGATATGCCTCACTTAGCAGTGTCGTTGCCAGACTACTACTGCAGTTGCGGCACAGTTTGCGTTTTGCAGATGGCGATCATCTTTGCTTCTCAGAGTCTTGTCTTTTCAGGTAGTTGCAGATCCATTAGCGTCCCGGGAGCCGTATACTAGTCGCTGCAACTGGTGCATATCGTAGACAAAAAGCAACGAGATCTGCCTGTTTCAAGGCAGAATCTTACAAGTCCGGGAAAAGGTAGGAAGAGTACTCCGTAGCAGCAGCCTAATTGGCGTGGATATGTCAAAAGTAGGAGTAATGATAATAACATGAAGGAGGGGTGGAAAAAGGGGTAAAGGAGAATCAAGATCCCGTCGGCAAGATTAACCGATAACCTCAACGCGAGCTTCGATGGAAACTTCCACGAACGGGCGTCAATGGCGTTTAGTCTAGCGTGTGCCACAGGCTCATAGCCGAACGGGAAGAATGCGAGCGGTGCCCGGGATGACGACACATTTCGCTGGTTTTTTTCGGTTGGCGAGGAATTGTGGACATGTTTTAACCTTAACCACGCGGGAAGGAAATTGGATGTGGATGGAATGCGGATGTGGATGTGGAATTGGCGATGGAAGGTGGTCAGTGTTGAAGACGTACTGTGTAGGCCCCCGTCGCTGGTCGCCAAATATAGTCGTACTCCCCAGGTTGGCAGGTAGGTACTCCGTAGTGCCTGACGACTGCGACAGTCTACGTATCAGGTCCAAAGCCGGACATGCTCTAAAAGACATAGTGCAATGACTATCGCTTGATGGGTGAGCAAAGTCGCAAACTGGCAAGGATGCGACAAGAAACACCACCAAAACAGGGACCGCCGCACGAGGTGACGGGCAGCATGAAATGCCGTGAAACCGTGGGTGGAAAGAAAATGGGTTGCCGGCGACAACAAGACAGTAATAATAAGGTTAATCAATTGTTCTATCGCGAGCTTTCGGCACAAAACTCAAAACTCAAAAAAATCCTATTCATCCGCAGGTCCATCCATCTACCGGGTTTTGCAGAGCACCAACACTTTGAAGATGATCGTCAGCTATTTGCCTCCACTATCTGCACCAAGACCGTGAAGGGGCTCTGTCAATCAATACTCAATCGCGCAAAAGCTCACTCAGGCTAAAAGGCCAGGGCTGACCTCCGTTGCCGGAATGAAAAAGGAAACACGATGTTGAGGGTGAAGGTTCGTACCGTGGAAACTCCCTCCGAGTTCAGTGTCGATCAGCAGCAGCGCGGCAGGTATTAGACGCGGCCAGTACCGAACAGCGAAGATAGACATCCTACGCACGCTTACAGCTGAGCCAGCAGTAGCAGTAAGCAGTCAACATGACAAGTGATTTACCCCTTGCTTCGCGCTGCGATTTCAATGGGCTCCATTTTTACGAGACTGCCTTGGATGATTACGTAGGAGGGGTACATCGCGAAGGTAAGCATGTTGCTGCAGAGTCGTACGCGAGAGCCTTGTTCAGTCAACAATGGTCAATGCACATTGTGATGGGGAACGATCTAGATTCCACAATGGGGGGAGGAGGAGACTAGCGAGCATAGAGCCATTAATATCCATTAATATTAGACTGCAAGAGAGAGACTGGGTCCAGCAGGCTAGTGTCACACATCTTACTTGTTTGGGTTCCGACTGACGAAAATACTTTGTACGGTACGTGTACATGTACATGTTCTTGCAGCCTAGCTTTTTCAATAGAACATCTCGTAGTACTCACTGCTAACGATGCTAGGTTGTTGTCGGCCAAAAGATCGCTCCAAACATGTTGTGGTGCGAAATGTAATGCTCGGTAGACGACCGCATGCTAACTTGACAGCGGCCACCATCTGTTTAGAGTTAGGGTGCACAGGGGCAATAAAAAGTCAAAACAACTCAGGCCGCACATTTCAATCTGACCGAGCGACCCGACCAGGATGGTTGATCAGCTCCTCCTATCGTGGGAAGTGGTTGCGTTAGCGGGAGGAAAGGCTTCCATTCCCGGGTTAGTTTTACTCCAGCTCAAAGTTTAATGCCATGCAGCCATGCAGCCATGCAGCCATAATGCTGACAACCCCTGCCCGCATACGAGGAGGTCTGTAAGGTACGCGGTCGGTCGTGGTCACTTACCTGGTTAGTCGGAGGCAACTGAGTCGTACAGTACTGTTTGCCTGTCTGCCTGTCTGCCTGCCAGTGCGGTCTGCTGTCTTCAAGGTTGTTACTTGTGCCCTACAATGCTCGTCAAACTTAGCCAACCAAGGTGAATTGACACCTGGTCGGCAACCTTCCTCTGGTTCGGGAACGTAGCGAGAACCTGAATATTACCCCAAGGTTACATTCCATGGAGGGAACCGAGTACGTACAAATCCCGATCACTGATGATAAGGGATCGATCCATGGTATGGACAAGGCTGGTGGTCACACTACGTAATAGAATTGTTCGGGGAAGAGAAACCCGTCCAGGCGCGTCAAATGGCGAGGGAAACCCTGCTTCAGGTTGCCACTACAAACGGGATAGGAAGACTCTTTTAGAAGGAGACCGAAAATTGGAGCTAACCATGTGGGATGAGGTTCTTGGGTTCTTTGAGACTCAGAGTCTCACGCACAGCGTGAAACTCGCTAGCAGCCATGTACCATACTTATGTACCATACTACGTAAGAGCAAGGTATTGATGACCGTCAGTCATGTACCCATGAGGTACAGTCCACGTTCTGTTTCCGATCCTTGGGTGTCGGTGGGTCGTGTCGACACTTGGCCTGCCCAATAATGCAGAGCATTGGTTTATACCCATGCAGAAGGCTGCAGGTGAATTAACCCAACCGGTCTTAGGGCTCCTTGACACATTGTTCTCCGCCGATGGCATCTTACCCTCCCTCGCTCTCTCGAAGTCTCGCTTTCTCCTCGAAAAAAAACCCCGCTTTTACCAGGCGGTGCTGTGCCCTACCGATACTACTACTGAATGGCTAGACTGACCCTTTCTTCGTCTAATTCCTTCCATCAATATTCATGCACCTCGACGGTCGATTGGAATCCCCGACGGAGCGTGGAACTTTACTTCCTTCCCTGGCGTTGTCGCAGCAAGCCTGTCGGTGCAATGCACTGCACCGACTCCACCTTTCCATCGTGCCCCTGAGGTTAAGCTCGGCGCAATGAGGGAAATCGACTGGAAAAGTGGGATTTCCACACGGACCCTTTTCAAAAAAGCATGAGTAACTGAGTAACCAAGATGTGCAAGAGGCAACTGGAGGTGTGCCCCAACCGAATCTCTGGATCCTGGTGGCACCCCCGGGACGGTCCCATACTCTAGTCTCCCAGCGCGCATCGTTTAATCGAAAGTAGTATATCTGATCGTCTCCCCCCTCCTTCCCCCCCCATGTCCGTTCGCTCTCACTTGCACACACACACCCTCTCTCTCTCTCTCGATCTGCCCGGTGTCCACATGCAGTGACTTAATCCTTATCGATCGATTGTGCTCCGTGAATGCACGGCTGTGAATCTCTTGTGGAGAGGTATCACGTCGGGAGTTGCTGTTGCTTGGTAACCCTATTGATCTCGCCCACCCAAAGGACATGACAATCTCGCCACCACCTGCCTCCATTGAGATCGACGAGTACACTTGACATTGGCCCATACACACACATCATGAGCAATACGACACTAAACGGATTATGTCCGGCTCCTTTCTACCAGGAGTCATTCTTCCCGTCGACCGGTGGATGTATGTTTTTCTCCGGTTCATCCCCGTGTGCGACGCTGACGATGTGCTTTCTCTTCAGTCATTGACGGACGCTACTGTGAAACATTAAGCACGGCTCAGGGCAACGTCTCTTGCTGCCTGCCGTGCCCATTGTCATCATGGACATACGGTGATGGTATGCATATCTGTCGAAGATATGAGGGAACAATCGCTAATCGCGCACGGGCTGTCTAGACATGACCAACAAGACCCAGGCCGCCGGCTGGCTTGGGGTTGCCATCCTGCCTCTTTGTATCTTTCTCTTAGTATCATATGCGGTCCTGCCTCCGAAATGGACGAATCGTCACTATCTGAGCATATGTTTCACACTGGGAATCTGCTGCATCGAGGTAAGTGCGCAGGCACGCGAGCAGTTACGGGAACGGGACGATGTTGACCGGCCTCGCAGATTGCTTTCATCATCCCTCTAGGGATTAAACCAGAGCAGTGTTTCAACGCCATTACGCCGAACGATATGTACTCGGATGTCGCGTGTGCTTTCACTGGCTCGTTACTTCTGTTCGGCGGCTGGGTAGCCGTATCGTGGAGTATGTATCTCTTTTTGTCGGTCAAACGTCCGCTCCAGCATTAACCCAATCGCGCAGGTTTCATTCGCACTTTGGCTTTCCACCTTCAGGTTTGTTGGGAGGTCATGCTGGGGACGAAGTTCATGTGGGGCGCCTTCATCTTTGGCTGGGGTATCCCGATCATCGGGTTGACTGTCATGCTGTGCTTGACGGGGGTGTCCTACCGATTCGGAGGGACCTGTCATATCAACGTGCACAACAGCAACCGGGACTACTGGGCTCCCGTGGTGGCCTTCGCGGCGGCAGCATTGGTCCTGCAGTTGGCCACGATGCTGTACTGCATCCACGTCTACGTCAAATCGGTCTTCGACAAGAACCCCACGACCAACAGCTCGGGTCTGCCGTCCTACAGCGCCAGCGTGCGCACCATGACCGCCCGGCAGGCCTACCGCCGCGTCCGCCGCGTCATCCAGCTGCAGTGGCGCAGTGTCACCCTGATCCTGATCATCATCGGCAACGTCATCTTCTTCGCGGTGGTCTTCATCAAGATGGACAACAAGCTGGCCATGACGCCCGCCAACGCCGAGCTGTTCCTCCCATGGGTGGCATGCCTGGTCGCCACGGAGGGCGACAAGCAGAAGTGTTTCTCCGAGGTGAAGCACGTGCTGCCCAACCAGGCCACCCTCCTGGCGGTGCTCATTCTGCTGTCGCTGGTCGGCTTCTGGAACTTCATCCTGTTCGCGCGACCGTCGATGTTTTTGGGATGGGCCGACCTCTTCAAGACGAAAGTCTCGCACCCCAACGAGTTCGTCTCCGCGGACGCCCGCCGCACGCCGGACTCGCGCGCCTACGAGATGCTCGACAGCTCCGGGGCGCCGCCGCCCGCCTTCAAGACGCCGGAGCCGGTGATTCGATCGCCCAGCCCGGCGCGCACCTCGGGGGCCCGGAGCCCCGAGCACGACGGCTACGGCCAGGAGGCGCGATACGTGAGCCCGACGATGAGCTTCTCGTCGCCCCGGCCGCCGAGCGCGTCGCAGGCCCACGGACGCGAGTGGGATCCGCAAGCGACCTTTGCGCCGGCACACCCACGTCACGGATCCCAGTGACGCTAATTTTCTTAAAGCATGGAGCAGGAGCATGGAGCATTTTTCTGGGTTTTATTTCTGGGTGAACATCGGAGCATTGCGTCAAGAGAAAAGAAAAAAGTGCTGATGTGATATTTTGTACGAACTGCATATGTTTTTCACGGCTGTACCTATACCCTGGATGATTCTTTGGTTGTTAACCTATACTATACTATATTGTCGAACACATCTTTCTACTTTGTACATTCTCTCCCACCCTTCCATCAGAAGTAAGACTCCTCCATGAGAAAACCAGAATAGAAGTAAGACTCCCTCCGTCCGAAACACCACGCCCAAGCCCACGCCCACGCCGCCGAACTACCCGAGCCAGCCATCCAGCCATCCAGCCAGCCAAGCGAGACAGAAAGAGGGGGGAAAGAGAAATCCTCCAAGTTGATCTTCCATCATCCATCATCTCTCTGACTCGAACGAATATCCCCTGCCCCCTCCCCCAAACTTTAATAAAGCATACACAGGAGTGTGCCAGGTGGAAATCCCCACCCCATTTCCTCCGTAGCCTAACCTACCGGTACAGTACACTAGATACTAAGTTGACTAACGCTAACGCTAACGCTAACGGGTATCTTTCCCCCGCGCCCGGCGCGCCGCAGGAACAATTCAATTCCTTTGACCTCGCAGCTCGCTTATCCTTGGCCGTGTAGTTTCGTTGCGTGGGAAAGCCCCCCTCTTCGGCCCTTCCGGTGCCAGTGGAAATTAGATTGAGTTTTTTTAGGGAAGGGAAGGGGAGGGGCGGGGGAATGTGGTTCTAGATTTCCCCGCTGCTGTCGCCGTCGCTGTCGCTGTCGCTGTCGCCTGGTTTATCGGACTTGAGTTGATTTGGTTCGGGGTATGAGTGCTTGGTGTAGTGCATGGTGCATGGGGTACCGTACGACCGTTGCAGGTGCGGACGCAGGCTTGCGTGCATGCATGTATGCATGGGCGTTGGGAAGGCTTTGCTTGTTTGTGAGTGTGGTGTTTGCTTGCTTGCTTGGGTTGGGAAAAGTTGCTGGGTTTACGGTGTTTCATCGGTGTAGTAGGAATGGTTTGATTCCTTGTGGGGTAGGAGGTGATACTTCTACGAGATTTCTTTTGTTGTTGGAGGGGGTTTTGTGTTTCTGTGTGTCTGTGTGTGTGGCTTAATCTGGTGTAATATGTAGCGTCCGTGGTACTCTGCACATACAAGTCTTTCTGTGGATGTGTGATGGCTGACCTGTGACTATACCGAGGTATGATGTGGCGGGGTGCTGGTGCTAGTGCTTTTTTTGCCACAGGAAATATAGTACGTACAGCAGTCGTGGTCGGACCGAGTAGAAAACGTGTGTTCTGTTCTGTGAGGTCAAGGATTGCTGCATATTGTATTAGATACTACTGAGATACGGATTGGCAATGGGAGAGGCGATTTGTATCTTTTCATTTGTGGCTTAGGGCGCCCTCGCAGAGAGACGGTGGGTCGCGTGCCATAATCTCTGCGTTTTGATTTCACAACCCTCAGAGTTCGTCCTCCGGGAACGGCGGGCAAGACATGAATTCTACGTGGATCTTACACAGAAAATCATAGCACTCTTCCAACCCAGCGCTTTCTTGGTTGACGCACTATATTGTGACAATGGCAATCCGTAGGAGAATCGATCACACCTGTCCCTCAAAAGAAGATACTAGAACAACCGCCACGACATTATTACTATGCGTCAGTCTATCTCGATTATCACCCACAGCGGAAGATATACTCGGTTGTCAACACTCTGGTGATATTAATGGAGTGAGGCCGGATCTCGAAGGTGGGAATGGGGTTCTTTAGGATATGATTACTAGACGAGCATTGACCCTAGAATAGCATAAGTTTGTGCAGGTTTCTGTTCAAATCTTGTAAACTGTGTATAGTCTGCTTCGAGCACGTGTTCCACAAGTTCGGTATACTTGGTATATATACATACACTTTGTCGGCGTTGGTGGCCTGGCATCGCCGGGTCATGTAACGGCCGAAAAGTTCAAAACACCACATAGCTGTATCTAATTTCTTCTAGTAATTAATTAATATTAATTTAAATAATCTTAACTTTCTAGTCTCTGTAGCTATTTTTTCGACAGATTATAAGCCCGGCTTAAACTAAAATATTAAATTAATTATTTTTATATTAATATATATTTTTTTAGTAGAAAAAATATTATTAAAATATATTACTCTACTAGTTTATAATATTATTAATTATTATTAAAGTTTTTACTAAAATATATATTAATCAACTAAATTTATTATTAAATTATTTTTTATATCTAATTCTTACTAAGCATCAGCTACTGTTAAGATTAGTAAATTAAATATAAAAATTAAATAATATAAAATATATAAAAATATAATAAAATATTAAATAATTAATATAAATAAACTACTAGTTTTTTAAAATACTAGAAACTATTAGTATTAGTTTAAGACAGTTAAGATATATTTATAAAATTAAAAACTGTAATATTTTATTTTAAATATTATAAAAGTTCTAAAATTTTTTATAAAATCTTTTAATAATTTTAATAAGAGCGCAGCTGTTTAAGTTACTAAGTAAATTTATATTAAAAAATTTAAAGAATATTAAATTAAATAATTAGAATAATATTAAAATAATAAGAAAACCTATAGTATTATATATATTATATTATTACTTAAAATATATTATAAAATAATTAATTTAAAATTAGCCAGTACTATTTAAAATAAATTTAATAAATATTATAATATTATTTTAAATATTTAGTTTTTTAAAAATCTTTAGACTGCTATATCTTTCTAATATAATAACTATTAAAATATTAATAAATATATTATAAAAATATTTAAAATATTAAATAAATTTTAGTATAGTCTTACTATAAATAATAAGCTAAATAATAATATATAGATTTAATTTCTATTTTATAATCTAAAAAACTGATAATTTATTTTTTTAACTTTTTATCTTAATTTCTACTATATTAAAAAAATAATAATATAGAATTAGATTATTTAGATTTTTATATAAAAAAAGATATATATCTAGTTCTATTTAAGTAATACTAATCTTACTAAAATATTTAAAAACCAGAAGCTAAGTAGTTTTAAATCAAAGAATTAACAGAATAAGTTGAACTAATTAAATAAAAATAATTTTAAAAAAAATATTATAAAAAATTTATAAAAATTAGAAGTATAATTACTATAATAAAGTTAGTTATAAAAAGTCTAACTATTAGAAATTTTATTCTAAAAAAATTATTTAAATTAACTAAAAATACTAAAAAAAAAATGTAAATAATAATACTATTATTAAAAATCTTAATATTACAGCAGCTGCAGTTTTCGGTATAAAAATAATAAATAAAAAATATAAAAATAATATAAATATAATTTTATATAATTTTTATATTTTATAATATTATATTAAAAATAAATAGATTATTAACTTTAGTTCTACTAGATATCTTATTAAAAATAAAAATAATTTTATTTTATCAATTATAAAGTCTTTTAAGTATAGTATTTATACAGCAACTAGAAAACTTATATATTTAATACTAAAAAATAATATTAAGCTAAAAGTATAATATTTAAAAAAATACTTTTATACAGTAATATTTATTAATATATTATATATTTTAATATTAAAGATTAACTTACTAGATATTATATATTTTAAAAGATATAGAATTACTATTAACTTACTACTAAATAAAGTAATTATTTATAAAGTTTAAAATAAAAAGATTTTTATTTTTAGTAATATTATTAATAATTAGTATTTTTTCTATTTATATAAGCAGGCTAATACTATATATATTATATTTAAAAATATAAATAATATATTTTTATTATATATTTTATAAAAGATTTATTTTCTATTAATATTATTTATTAATTAAATAATAAAATAATTATTAGATTAAATAGCAGCAACAGTCTATCTACAACAATTAATATATTAAATAGCAGTAATAGTCTATTTTTATTAATTTATTATTTATATATTTTTAGAAATACTTATAAAAAATATATTTTAATTATAAATAAGAGCTGTATTAATCTTTATATTTAATACTAGTATTTAATATATTTATTAGTTTAAAACTATATTTATATATTAAAAATAATAGATAATATAAATATAAAAGATCTTACTATACTAAAACACATCTACTTTATCTATTATTTTATATAGATAGTTATTAAGTAAAAAATCTAATACTTAATACTTATAATATAACACCGGTAGTATATTTTCTTTAATACTAGAAATAAATATATTAATCTATTTATAATAAAATCTAATAAAATCTATTATTAAATATTTTTTATTAACTAATATAACAGCTAAATTAATATACACCTGCTAAAACAGTATATAAATATAATATAATATTTAAAATTATTTATTAAAACTATAAATAGAATATTATTTAAAATACAGTTAATCTATTTTAATAATATATCCAAGTTTTAGACTAAAGATTTACTAGTTTAAATATAAAATAAAAATATATAATAAAAATTTATAATATTATATATTTATAATTAAAATACTTTTATAAAATATATATTTTTAACTATTCTTATATATTTATATACAGTTCTAAAAGATTAAAACTTTAATTAAAAGCTTTAAAATAAAGTTATAAAAAATATAATATTTTTAAAAATTTTTTACTAATTAAGAATAAGACTATTACTACTTAAAAAATATATTAAAAAATAAAATTAAATATATTAAATCTCTGTATTCTTAAATATTACAAAACTATAATAATTATATTAAAAATAAAAAATAAAAAATATATATTAAAAATTTTATTTTATATTATTTTAATCTATTTACTCGGTTATACTAGCCTTAGTAAACTATACTATATTTTAAATATTAAAAAAATAAAATTATTACTATTAATAATATTAAATTTAATAAAAACTTAGATTTAGAGATTTATAATTTATTAAATAATAATTATAATTATTTCTATATATCAGTACTAGTTATTCCGCCAACTTATAATCTATATAAAATTAATATAAATAGTAAATCTAATATAAAAAAATTAATTAAATAATATATATATTAACCAATAATACTACAGTTAGTTATAAATATTTTACTACTAATATTAATACTATTAATATATATTAATAATTTTAAAAATCTAATTAATTTATTTATAAAAAACTTTTTAAAGTAATAAAAATTTTAGATTTTATACTTATTATAACTAGTATATATTTCTATTATATTTTAGATTAAAGATTACAAAAAAGTTATTAAACTGGTAATATTTAACTAAACTATATTATTTTTTAAAATTAATAAATAATAGAAAACTATAAAAATAAAAATAGAACTATTTATTAAATATAATATATAATATTTTATTAAACTATTTATAGAATATAAAATAATTTTAGAATACTAGTTATTTAAAATTAAATTTAATATTAATAATAAAATATATAGATTTAAAACTTATTATATTATTTATAGCTTTCTATAATAATATAATATTAACTATAATCTTATATATATTCTGATAATAAAAATAGTAATAATAAGAATATTTTTTATTATTATAATAATATTTAAATATATCTACAAGTAAGATAATATTAAATAAATATTTTTATATAATAAATTTTATAATAATAATAAAAAGATTTATATAATTTAATTAATCAGCTTTAATAATAATATTAATAAAATCTATTTTTTACTTTTATTTATATATAGTTTAAAATAATTTATAAAAAACTAATATTATAAGTTTTTTACTATTACTATAAATATAAAAATAGTAGTATCTTAGGCCGATAAATATTTATTTATAAAAAAATATAAAAAAATTATAATTTTATATATTAATAATATTTAAGTTGCTGCTTCTACTAAAAATTTTATTAATACTATATATTAAAATTTATTAAAATATTTTATTATTATAGATTTTAATAATATTTTATAATATCTTAAAGTTAAAGTAGAGTGGCTAACGGCCAGGTCAGGTCAGGTTAATTGGAATTTTTATATCTGACCGCCAGATTATGGTTAGATTAAAAAAAATTTTATATCTAACTGCGGTATAGCTAAAAACCAGATAATTAACTATTTTAACTGTTTTTAGTGCTAAAACCTATCTGCTATATCTTTTTAAGTTTTAGTACAGTTAAAATATACTTAGGTTAAATAATTATTAATCTGACTATTTAAACTGTTGCTAAAAAATATATAAAGAAAAGTCTTTTAAATAAAATAAAAATAACTTAAAAAAGAAATAATATTTTTATTATCTATATCTTTACAAGATAATAAGAAAATCCTAGTAATTTTAATAAAATTCAGTTTTTTAAAAATTAGTTACTATTATAATATAAAATATAAAAAAAGATATATAATTATAGTTCTATTTAGACTATATATTTTAGATATAATATATTATACTATTAAAATTATATATTTACCTCTAATTAGACTATTAAAAATAATTATACAGTTTTTAGTTTATTTTTTATTCTTTTAATTTTAGTTTAGATAGTCTATTAATCTATTCTTTTTATTTGTAAAAGCTGAATTATATCTTATAAATTAAACTTTTAAGTCGAACCCGCACTATTTTATCTACTTAGTTTTTGTTAGTAATTATACTTGCTAGAAACTATCTAATTAAAAATTAGATACTAAAATACTAAATTTTAGTAGATTTTTATAAAAGCTCTTTTTAAAGCTTTTTTATACTCTAATCTATTCTATTAATTAAGCTTTATTTAAAAAAAATATTCTCTATAATTTTAGACTTTAAATATAATTCTCTGCTTATAAAACGGCCAGATCTAAGAAGTACTGTAAATACCTGCAGCAGCGTGTAAAAATATAATAAATTATATTTATATAAAAATATATCTATAACTAAAATAATATTATTTTTATAAAGTTTTTCTATTTTTATTTTTTTATATTTATTATTTATAGAGTAGTCTTAGAGTTATAAATTAACTATAATTATCTAATCTATTTTTAAAAAATAATATTAAGTTTTTTTCTTCTATTTTTTAGATCTTTATAAATTATAATAATTCTTAAATTAAAATAAGTCTTTTAAGCCAGCTTTTTTTATTTTTTCCAAATCTTAAGATTATACATATTATAAAAAATTGAAAGATTATTTTATATCTATTTTTTTAAAATAAAATTTCTATCTTTTAAAATTAATAATAGAAGATAATCTTTTTTAGAGCTTGTATATATACTTAAAAACTACTATTTATCTTTAATTAAAAGAAGTTATTAATAATATAAAACAGCTTTTAGAAAAATATATTATTTTCTAATAGACTTTCTTATATTTATTATAAAGTATATCTTTATATTTTATAATATCTAAAACTTAAAAACTTAGAAACTAGTTTTATAAGCTATTATCTTCGCAAAAATTATAAAAAAATATTATTAGTTATATTTAAATAAATAATTATTTAGATACTAAGTAAAAAGTTATTATAAATATTTTTTTATTTTTTTAAAATAAATCTTTTTTAATAATTATTTTCTTCTAGGCCTCTACAGCCTATAATAAACAGAGTTTTTAAAATTAAGTTTTATATTTTATAATTATCTATGATCTACTTTTTTAAATAGTTAAATATATTTAATTTAAATAGATAATTAATCTTACTATTTTATCTTTCTACCGAAAGTCAAGCTCTTTTAATTAAGTGTAGATTAAAAAATATCTTTTAAAATTGTTAAAAAAAATATATATACAGTTGTTGTTAAAATTCTTAGATACTAAATATATATTAATTATAGTAGACTGCTGAACTAGTTCTAATTAGAAAATATTTCTTACTTTAATCGGGTATTTTTTAATAAAAAATATAGATTATTATAAAATTTTACTAGACTTCTAACTAGTATCTAGATTTTATACCGGTAAGAATCTAGCTATAATTATTTTATTAGTTTTATATAAATATAATCTTTTCTATTAGTTATTAGATATAACAACTAATAATATTAGTAATAATAGTTTAATATTTAATATAATCTTATCTAAGCTTTAAAATTAGTTTAGTTAAAATATTTAGCTTTATAATACTTTAATTAACTCTAATTTTTTAAAGATTATTTAAAATTAGTATTATATTTTTTGTTTTATTTATATAATTCAGCTTATAATTAATACTTTTCTGCAGAAACTTTAGATTAAGATTTTAAATAGTACTATTAAATATATATAAAAGAATAATAATAGTAGTTTTAAGATTTTTTCTAATATTTTAAAAATTTTTAAAAAGATATATTCTAGAAGCTGTTTATAAAAGATTAATATAAATAATCTTTTTAAAAATTATTTATATAAGCTTTCTATAAACAGCTTTTAAAACCTTTCTATTAACTATACTAATTTTTACTTATAGATTTGGAAAATTATATAATTTATAAATATAAGTTTTTAATATTATAAGAAGTTTCAGCTTACTTAAAAACTTAAATTTAGTTTAGTTTTTTATTTTTTTTTAACTATAAAACCTGCTGGAATTTAACTTATCTTATAATTTACCGAATATTTAAATTTTATTAACTAATTTAAAGCTTTATTTAATACTATAACTATAGTAATATTAATTATTTTTATCTTATTATAATTAAATAAAAATAAATAGAGTATTTTTTTAAGCTTCTATATCTCTTTTTTTTATATTCTGTTTATCTGAGAACAGTGGGCCTATTATTTATAAGATTTATAATATTTATAATAATTTTTTTAATTATTTAGATTATTTAATTAACCGATTAATACAAAAGCAGATATTTTAAAAGAAGAAAATTTTTAAAAGTTTATAGAATATATATTAAAAGCTCTAAAAGTACTACTATTATATTTATTAGATAGAAGACTATATCTATACTATTATAATTATTCTAAATCTAATATTAAAGTTTAAGAAGTTTAAAAAGAATATATAACTAAATAATAATATTAACTAGTATAAAAAATATTAAATTATTTTTAAAAAAAATATTCTATTTTTATTATAGTTAGAACCCGGCTATTAATATACTGTTAATAATCTCCGGATTTTTATCGGACTTAGATAAAGTTTTTTATAATATTTTTAAATACTAAAGACTCTTACCCGCAGCAGAAATATTTAAAAAACTAAAAATATATTTAGATATTAAAAATATATAGTTTATTAAAATATCTTAACTTATACTAATATTATTCTAAATATTATAAAATATATTAATATTTTTGCTTACTGAAAGTCTTGCTGAGATTAGTTTTTTATTTTTTATTAGATAGCTAGAGATTTTCTTTTAGTTATAAGTAATAGTATTAGTATTAAATATTTATTTAATAGTTTTTAAAATATCTACTATTATTACCGAAGCTGTTTTTATTCTAATATAATTAAAGCAGTTATACTTTAAATATATACTAATTATTTTATAATTAGTAAGAAATATAAGAATATTTTCGATGATTTTAATTTAGATTTAATTACTTTTATATTAAAAAAATAAGAAAAAAATAAAATAACTATTATCTTTTATATTAGTAAGAATAAGAATATAGATAATCTTAAAAATAATTCTAAAAATAAATTATTACTAGAATTAGAAGAACTAGACTTACCGGAATTCTTAAATATTATATATACTTAAATAAAAATAAAGGCCCGGTTTTTATAATTTTTATATTAATATAATTACTATTCTAAATAGTATAAGAAGTAGTATAGAATAGGTGTATTACTAGAATTATATAAAAAAACTATACTGTAAGCGTCGACGGTAGTAGGTTTTAATAAAAATAGAATATTATTTATTTATTTTATAGTAGACTGGTTCGGAAAAAAAGTAGAATCTAGTTCCCGTAGATAATACTATAGATCCGGTTCGGAAAATATAAAGAGTCTGGTTTTTATAAATAGAACTGTAGATCTGGTTCGGAGGGTATAAAAAATCCGGTTTCTACAGATAAAACTGTAGATCTGATTTAGAGAATATAAAAAATCTAATTTCTAATAAAAATTATAATTACTGTTCTAAACAGTATAAGAAGTAGTATAAAACTATTAATCTATTAATAATAAAAGTATTTTATAAAGTATAATATATTTTAGAAAAAGTAGATAGAACAGATAGAATAGATTAGCTAAATTTAAAAAATATTACTATACTATAATTAAGAATTTATTATATCTTATATATAATATATATAAAAATAATATATATATTATTAATTAATCTGTAGTTAATAATCTATCTGCTATACCTAATCTTTCTAACCGGTAGATATAAATAGTTAAAATAGCAGTTATATTTTAATCTAATTTTAACTATACAGTTAAAAATTTTTTATACTTTAACCTGGCCATACGGTTATGGTTAGGTTAAGGTTAAGGTATAACGGTCAGGTTAAGCCACTCTAAGTTAAAGTTAAATACTTTATTAATATTATTTATTTAATATAAAAAGTTTCTTTTTAATATATTATTAAAACTGCAGATTCGGCGAGTAGAAAAATATATAAGATATTTTTAAATAAAAATATTAAACTTATTAAGAATTAAAAATAGATTTTTAAAAAAAAGATTAAAAACTATTAAATTAATATTAGAAATATTATACATTTAATAATATAAACTTATTCTAATATTATATTTATAATTAGAAAGCTATTTTATTATATAAATAATCTAATAAAATAATATTTAAATAATTTTTAATTTTTATTCTACTATTTATACTAAATTAAGAATTATAGAATTTTATATATAGTATATTAAAAATATAGTTTAGCTAATAAATTTAGAATTATAATCAATTATATTAATATTAACTATACTAGCTATTTTAATATATACTATTTAACTATTAAATATATATTTATATAAATAAATAATCTAATTTTTTAATTATTATATCTGTAGATTTATATTATTATATTAATATATAAAGCCGAATATATAGCTCTTTATATTATAAATAAAAAAGTCTATTAGATTATTTATATATTTAAAAATATTAGTTTTTAAAATATATATTTAATAACTATTTATATTAATAATAAGAATATAATTATATTAGCCTAGAATAACTAGTTTTACTAAAAAACTAAGTATATTAATATTTATATAAAATACTAGAATTAAAATAGTTTATAAAAATATTAACTAGCTGTATAAACTTTAATTTAAAGACTTTCTTTTTATATATCTACTAAATTCTTAATATTAAAAAACTTTATAAATTATTTATTTAAAAAAAATAATAGTATTATAAAATTCTTTAAAAAAGTATATTAGTATTGGTAGTCTGATATTACTAGATTATATAACAGCTAAAAAGTTTAAAGTATTATATAGCTATATTTAATTCCTTCTAGCAACTAATTAATATTAATTTAAATAGCCTCAACTTTCCAGTCTCTATAGCCGTTCCTTCGACACACTTTGACCTATCAGACTTCCTAAAAAGTCCGTAGCAGGCGCATAGGAGTCAGTAATCCAACACACAGCCATTATTCATCAGCATACTGTTATTATTCACCGCCGTGCTGTTTACAAAACAGTCACTCATACGTAGCCCTGTAGCCTGGTATATTAAAAAGTCTATCATCTATACCGTCGGTAAAAATCTATAACCAGATCGGTAGTTATAGATATAATTAAGATTCAGCAATTGAAAACTGAACTGTACAATCAGATCTAAAGTTGAATTGCTAATAGGTTACCAGCAAAATATTTAACAGGTATATAAGACTTCGAGTAGATTGAGAGGATTGTAGATCTACTTCTATTCAGTTTAGAAAAAAACATTTACTGAGGGTAATCCTTAGAATAAACAACTAAGATCAGACTACTTGCTTCGGAGAGTACTAAACTAGAAGACAACCAAGTTTTATAAACTATATATCTAATCTAGCTTAGATTTTTCATAACAGATGGACACTTGACAGTCTCATATTTTTTGTTTGATTCCTCTGCCCTGCTCTCTACATATACATTAGTTGGGGTCTTGATGCACAATACTTCCAGAAAGCGATGTCTCGTCCTCACTAGAAGTCAAGTCGATCCCATCCGGTTTTCTAAATAGCAACTTGTACACAGGCATTCTCCGCCCGATCCCTGAGAAGGGCAGGTGTAAGAGACTTGGAAGTGATTCTTGCTTTTTGCTTTTTTCTTTCCCCCCCCCTATTAGAAAAGCAGTGGTGTAGACCTTCCTTACCTTACCCTTCCTAACCCCACAATCTCCTCATCTTCCACATGTTTTTATCGCCTGCAATCAGCCGCAGGAATCTCATCGCTTTTGAGAATCATCCTTCCATTAGAATCAGTTTATCACTATCCTCCCTCATCATTATTTAGTTTGCTTCAGTACAAATTTGGGTCCTTTGGGTATCAAGAAAGGCCCCTCAGGCCTAGTGAGCGATGATCCACGAAGAGCACAAACAAGGCTGACTCCAGGCAGCACACCCTGCAATGCTACACAGTAAAAGATCCCTGTCGATGCTAAGTTTCTTAAGCTGTACGTGTGTCGAAGTACTTCTATCCGATCTTACGGAGGCGCAAATGTGAAATTTCAGCCCACAGCACAGGTACCTAAGTTCGCTTTTTCATGGGTCATTAGGTGACTAGCATGAGATGCTCTGAATGCCTCGATTGCACACAAAACTGACTATCGAGAATATCCAAGTGTATACCGGTTACCGTTCAGCTACTATGATAAGCAACCAGAAAGGATACTTTAGCATAAGGAGAAGGCTGAATGGCTCTGATGGAACTAAGCCACAATCAAGTTCAGGGATCAATGAAGTTTCGTTAAGGCGCTTGAACTGAACACAAGGGCCAGGCTTTTCTCAGGAGTCATCTTTGTCTCTGCGCCGGGCAAGTCCCTGTAAGGTTTTGTCTCTCGGATGCATCTCAAATGCTCTGGCATGCTTAGGAGGACCAGCATCAGCAAGATGAAAAAGCAAAAGAAAAGAGAAGGAGCAAAGTAAATGGACGCCACCGACCTTGTTTTTATGAAGTACCCTTTTTTTGCATTGAAAATTCGACGCTTTATCTACAGACTGACTATCACAGACGAACGATCGGCATTGACACTGCCACACCGATAGCAGTCTGGCAAGCTCTGGTGTTTGTTGTTCTCTAGCGCCATGCAGTCAGAATCGCAATGGGTCTTTGGTACCGCAATTGGCCTGAGGTTGGTTACTGTGAGGCTGAAGCCTGTGAGCCAGTCATATCATATGCCTCCTCCGATTTATGTTGTGCATGATGCTCTACTGCTGCCGGTAGACACACAGGCTGAAACCCCCCCCTGAACCTTCAGATATTCCATCTACTTCATGCTCGATTGCTGCCCATGTTTATGGAACAGTCTTTCGCTTCATGAACCACAATCCCTACAAACACTATCTCCCCATATAGTTTGAGACGACACAATGAGCGCCCATACCAACAATACACGTGGGAAAGCCATTCGGCTGCTAACTACCTGGTGGGATCGATTTCGCTATACGATTATTCCGTCGTCGGACAGCAAACCCGAGCACAGCCGGCCTCGACGAGAGAGCTGGCTTCCGCGAGGGTTCTCGAAAGCCCCCAAAGAAGGAAGCGAGTGGATCAAAGGTGCCCTTATTTGTACCTGGATCACCGCGACCATCCTGACCCTCAACATCTCTATGCTCGTGGTCGCACTTGTCATGGCCTATCGAAAATCTACCAACCGAGCGCGGTTTCAGATGGCCGAGCTATATAATGGGCAATGTTCAGTTTCATCTCACTGGTCAACGGGGATACATGTTGCAATCAACGCTTTGAGCACGGTTTTACTGGGTGCAAGTAACTACGTGATGCAGTGTCTGAGTGCCCCCTCGCGCGACGATATCGATCAAGCCCACGCCAGCTCGCGCTGGCTAGATATAGGGAGTTTCAGCTTCCGGAACATGACAGTAATGAGCCCCCGACGAAAGCTCTTATGGGGTCTCCTACTGGTCAGTTCATTACCAATTCATATGATTTATAACTCGGTCTTCTTTACCTCGATTGCTACCCTTACCCCTGGCCAAATCATGGTCCCGCACAATCTCTCCCCAAACGAGTCTTTGATTGATGATAGTGACCCGACAAGCCGCCAATATTTCCGAGAATCAACAGGATACAATCCCGCTGCTCTGCAAGCGCGAATCTTCAATGGAACATTTACCAACGTTACTACTGACGATTGTCTGGCTAAATACAGACCCGAGTACAATACGAAATACGGCACGCTTATCTTTGTTGCTGACAGACAGCACTTCTACAACACCAGTAGCCTGATGACAACTCTGTATCTAGGAGCATCACCACATTCCATAGTATTACCGTCTCACTCGGAGCCATCCGACAACAACTTGACGGTTACTGCTATGCACTGGAGCTATCGCGTGTGGAACTACTCTATAGCCCTTGATGGCCGGTCCTTTGACTATGCTTTTAACTTCGCCGACGCCTCGCTCGTGGGCCTCTGGTACCCTAGCTATAGCATGGACCAGAACATAAGCACCGTCCTGCGTGCTGATATGTTGACCCTGGCTCAATACAACAGTGCCTGCAACCCGTCTCAAGAAGCCCTGCGCGAGTATTTGAGCACCCCGTCACACTGGCAAAATAGCTCTTGGGCGGCCAACGTTACCTTTAGATTCTTTGAAATTGGCAGCCTCCCGCCCCTTGAAGATATAGGTATGCATGTACCAGTGTTGCACTGTCTAATTGATGAATCACAGCAGCACTGCCAGCTGTTCGTCAGTCCACCAATAGCAATTGCCGTCATTATCTGCAACATAGTCAAACTCACGTGCATGGCATTAGCAGCCCGTGTCAAGCGCAAGAATCCTCTGTTAACCACCGGCGATGCGCTGGCGTCATTCCTTAGCCATCCTGATCCAACTACCCGAGGTCGATGTCTTCTCTCGCGCGCACAGATGACCCGAGGAGTGCAACCTTGGAGCCAGTCCGCCAGCTCCGTTGGTCATTCAGAAGGCATCAAGATGGCTTCTGTTGCTCGATCGGACGAACACGGGGTGCAGGCCCCGTTAGACCACCTCTCATCGCCAACTAGATCGCAGGCAACTACCCAACTTTACCCCAGCCTCGTCCCTTCGCGCAAACGATGGTACCAAGCTGTCAGTAGGACTCGCCGTTTGACGGTTCTCTTCTTGTAAGACTAGATAAATACTTCCTTCCTACATCTTCCTCTTTGCTTCCCGAAAATCCCCCTTCCACCTTCATCGCGCACCGACTAAATTCCACCGACCCGCTCCAGTTACATCTCGTCGATCACCGCCGGCGCCTACCTTGTCTACTACGGCATCCAGTTCAGCGACCTGAAAAGCTTCGGGATTGCCATGGATCTGGGGTTCTCCCAGATCAGCAGCGCTACGATCATCGATGGCATCTCCAACAACCAGATCGCCCTGGTCCTGCTGGCGAACACCCCCCAGTTCGTCTTCTCCTGCCTGTACTTCATGGTGAACGGGGTCCTGACCTCGATGATCGTGGACGCCGAGCTCCATTCCTACACTGCGAAGCGCCGCCCGCTGCGCTGCTCCTGGCCGAAGGGCCAGCAGCGCTCCACCTACTACCTCACCCTCCCCTACCGCTACAGCCTCCCGCTGCTGGCGGCGTCCGCCACGCTCCACTGGCTCCTCTCCGAAAGCATCTTCTTCGTGTACATTCGGGAGTTTGATATCTACCAGACTTTCACGGGCACCGAGACGCAGGGATGCTGTTATTCGCCCATGGCGACGCTGGTAACCGTGGTCGTAGGAGCGGCGGGACTGGCCGCGCTCGTCGGACTCGGGTTTCGCCGCTACGACGAGAGCCACATGCCGCTGGTGGGAGGGTGCAGTGCGGCCCTGTCGGCGTTGTGCCACCCGCCTGACGGGGATGAGGGGGCCGCGCGGAAGGCGGTCATGTGGGGGGAGATTCCTCGGGATCCTTATACTCATACTGATCAGGAACTAATAGTTGGTGGGAATGAGGGAGGAGAAGTGGAAGAAGAGGTGGTGGTGGTGGTGGTGGGCGAGTGCACGGGAAACCATCCGAATTCGAGTACCGCTGCTGCGGCGCGGACGGGGACGATGGAAACGGAAGAATATGCACATTGTTCGTTCACGTCTTGGGATGTGGTGACCCCGAATGTGGTCCGGTTATATGCTTAAGCATCATCGCCTGTTAGTCTTAGAATCTATATCTTTCTGCGACCGTAGATCCTGCTTTGTGGTATACACACCCTGAAAGAGGACACACTTACCACGGAGCAGTCGCGTACGCATTCTATAGGTTACTCAATTTTCGATTATCAAGAATGACTACTACTTCGTAGGCGCAGTGTCTCCTGCGAGCCAGACATCATCGCTACGACAAGCTTCACACAATCAGATCCAAGTAATCGTTTCTCGCTATGATACATCGTAACCCAGTACTAGGTCGAAAAAAGCCACTATTATAGAGATCCTCCCCCCTTTCCCACAACCAGTACAGGTATTGAGCATCGGCTGTTCCCAATTCGGGCCTTGGGCATGACTTGCCTAAAATCAATTAAGAAGCATCGTGAAGAGAGAGTTTAGGAAAGACGCGGTACAAAAACAACCGGTGCGATTACCAAGCGTTGACATCGAAGTTTTCCTAAAGCCTCGTCAGCAAAGTGTTTTCCGATTCATGTCCCAAACGAAGACTGCTCACCTCGGAGAAATACGTCGTCACGACGGTCCGGTCAGAGAACTTGCGGCCCGCAAGCGCCTTCAGAGCGTTCGTGGCCGACTCCACCGTGTCGAACTTGACGAAGATCTTGCCGACTCCAGGGGACTGTCTGCTGCCTCCAGAGGGGCGGGGCACCTTCAACTCGATGATCTGGCCGTATTTCGAGCATTCATCACGCACGTCGTCGCAGATTTCTACCGGGCGGTTAGCCACAAGCCCCCACCAGAACCAGCAACCAAAACATACCTTCGTAGTCATCGTTATCAATAAGCTCCTCAGGAGTCACCATGTTCAACAGCTGCAGCACACGGCTAGTCTCCAAGTCCTGAGATGTCGTCTTGGCAAACATGGACATCGCATTGACGCCCATGTCCAGCCCGGCGGCCTGGGTCATTCCGATACTGGCACGCACCACCTTCAGGTGTCGGTCACCCAACTCCATCCCGTTCAACCCCTCCACAGCGATGCTCGTGGCGGTAGGATCGGCGTACTCGCAGAACGCGATTCCCTGGAGAAGTCAGATCTGCTAAAGCCACACGTTCACGAAAACACTTACCCTGGACTCTTCTGTAGAGCTGTCCTTGACCAGAACGAAAGACTTGAGCTCGCCGAACGACTTGAGAAGCATGGTCACCGGTTCCTCGGGGATATAGTTGGGGATGTTCGACACGCAGATCTTGTTGGGCGAGTCAGGAACCTCGTTCAACAAAACTCCCTCCTGGTACTCCTGCTCGACTCCGCTAGGAACAATGTAATCCTTGGGTCGCCGCACTTCCAGCCCTTGCGGCGAGCCGTTGGCATCACCATTGCCGGCAGCCTCGTGCTCCTCCATCGTGATGCCGTCGAACGCAAGGGCAACCGTGGCGTCACCGGGGGTCTTGAACTCAAGGAGAGCATAGGAGCGGTCGGTCGACACCTGGGCCGAGATACAAGGGTCCACACTCTCGACAACGTTGAGGCCGTTAAGTTGGAGGTTGAAGAAGGCCAGGAGCGCCTCCCCAGTGACGGTGGGAGGCAGGTTGTAGACGAAAAGACGCTTCGACTGACGGGAGTTGGCAGGCTTGAGGGCGGAGGTCTCGGTGCTGCTGCCAGCGGGCTGGTTCATGAAGGCTTGGAGACGGCTGGGGTCCATGGGCTGCTGACGAGGTGCACCAGGCAGAGGGAACATGCCTGTATGTATGCGTAAGCGATCGATCATGACTCAATATCCATTGTGCTTACCTGAGAGCTTAGCCTGCTCGGCCGTGACGTTCTCGTAGCCCGGGGGCTTGATGTCCCATTGCGTCAAACGACGCTTGCGATCCAAGACCGACAAGACATCCGTCAGGTCGGGTGTAGGCTCCCTCTTCCGTGGAGGCGAAGCACTCCTCTTGCGTTCCCTTCTGTCGCCGCCGCCGCGCTCGCGCTCGCGATCGCCGCCGCCGCCACCACCACCACCGCTGCGGTCAGCACGGTCTCCACGCTCACGGTCCCCCCGGTCCCGTCCCTCCCGTCGGGGTCTCTCCTCGAACAGGTCTCGGTCCCTCTCGCGGCGAGAGGGTCTGTCTTCGTAGTCTCTGCGGCGGCGGTCGCCTCGATCCCGATCCCAATCGCGCTCTTCTCTGCGGCTGGAGTAGCGGTCCTCGCGTTCTCGGGCGCGGTAGTCACGGCTGGACGAGTACGAGTCGGCCTCGAACTCGCGTCGGGAGCCGCCCCGAGAGCTGTAGTGAGGCGATCTGGACCGTCTTCTGTCGCCTCGCTCGCCTCGCTCGCCCCGTTCTGCTCTCTCCGGTCTGTCCCCTCTGTCCGATCTCTCCGGTCTCTCCGGCCGTTCACCACCACGTTCGCGACGCTCCTCGCGCTGTACATCGTCGGTCGGGTTAGCTAGCTACAGATGGAACGAGAGATAAACATTGTCCATGTCAGTGAACTCACGTAGTAATCCCTAGAGCGACCCGCCTCCGCTTTATAAACAATGTTAGCAAGTGAGCCCACAATAAGCGTGGCTGTTGTCCGGGATATAACTCACGTCTGGCAGAATACGTATCACCGTTCATTGTGAACCACAACTCCAAATAGAATAGTTTCAGTTCCTTATTTTCCCCCCTTCGTCCTTGGGATCGCAAGTGTCGGCTGGAAACAACTAACAAGCTCCAGAAGCAGACCTGAGACAAGAAGTGAGGTTTCAAAAGTGCGACCTCAAGCGCAACCGAGAAGATGGAAAGCAAAGGACGTCTCTCTGATGAAGGAGAGTGGTCGAGCTGCGGCGCTGGGGAAGGGAAAACTCGCTGGCGGCGACCAAGCAAGCGGCAGCCGCCCGGGCGCGCCTTAAAACGGTTAGCGCGGTTGGGACCGCCTTCTTTATCGGACCCTCAGTGGGCGGCAGAATCGGTATCGGTATCTACAGGCGTTTGGGAGTGATCTTCATTTCAAAATACTTTTTGGCAACCTTGTAGGATGCTTGACGAGGCCAATTGTCTTTCATCATGACAGTAGGTGCTTTCTCCGAATGGCGCAAGCTGCCCGTGAGTTTGAGTGAGCTGTGCATCAATACCACCTTACGCTGTGGACAATCATTCCGGTACTGTACTCCTCCTCCCTTCTCGCCTCGCCGCTCAGGGCCCCATGTGCTGCACTATTGTATCCTATAAAGCACTCACAAAGCTGATCCAATCTTTCGAAAGATGGCACAATGTCCCTGACAGCGACGAATGGCGCTGCGTTCTACACGGCCGTCTGCTGTCCCTAAAGCAAGACCCCACCCACCTCTACTACCGAACCTACCTCCCTTCTCGCCCTCCAAAGACCATCTCAACCTCCCCACCACCACCCAAAGCTGCCGCCGCCATCCCCTCAAACCAACAAAAAGCCTCCTCTCCCCTCAAAACCGAACACAACAACCCTATCCCTACGAACGGCAATGATGACGACCCCATCCTCCCCCTCCTGACCGCCTACTTCAACCTCCCAGCCAACCTCACCACCCTGTACGAGGGGTGGTCCCAGCACGACGCGAACTTCCGCAAGAAGGCGCCGCAGTTCACGGGGATCCGCATCCTGCGGCAGGACGCGTGGGAGGCGCTCATCGCCTTCATCTGCAGCAGCAACAACAACATCGCGCGCATCTCGCAGATGGTCGAGAAGCTCTGCCGACGCTACGGCGCCTTCGTGGCCACCGTCGACGGCCGCGCGTACCACGATTTCCCCGGCCCAGAGGAAATGATGGTCGCTGGCGGCGAGGATGTGGAGGCCACCCTGCGCGGGCTGGGGTTCGGGTACCGGGCCAAGTATATCTGTCAGACGGCGCGGATTGTGGCGCTGGAGCGGGAGAAAGGGTGGTTGGAGGGTTTGCGGAATCCTGAGTCGGTGGCGTTGGGACGTCCTGGTTCGCGGGGCGGTGATGGTGAGGGTGACGCTGGGGAATGGAAGGAGGAAGGAAGGGAGGGGTATCGACTTGCTCATGCCAAGTTGCTGGAGTTGCAAGGCGTGGGGCCTAAAGTCGCGGACTGTGTTTGTTTGATGGGGTTGGGATGGGGTGAGGCGGTGCCGGTTGATACGCATGGTGAGTCGTTTCTTTCAGCTTCTCTGTCTGAGGGATTTTACTGACCATGACATATATGTACAGTTTGGCAGATTGCGCAGCGGGATTATAAGTTCGGGAAGGGGTCACATAAGTCCCTTAACAAGGTGCTGTACGATGCCGTGGGGAATCATTTCCGCAAGCTTTGGGGAAAGGAGGCGGGCTGGGCGCAAAGTGTGCTATTCACGGCGAATCTGAGGACTTTCTCGGATCGCTTGGCGGCGACTTCCTCCAAGGTGGGGGTGAAGGTGGAGGTTAAAGATGAGGAAGGAGAGGATGACGGTGTTGAGGTCAAGACGGAGGTTACCACGGCCACGGCTATCCCCTTGAAGAGGGCAGCAAGCGAAGATGGCGTCAAAATTAAGGCTGAGGACGATGCGGACACGCATGCTATTCTCCAAGCCTCCCAGACTACGACCACGAGACGAATGTCCAAGCGGCTCCGGAAACGATGAGGTGATGAACATACCTTGTATCATATTTCTTGTATATATTTGCATTCTGTATCAAATTGAAGAAATAGTTTTGCATATGCAATATTGGGGATATTGCAAACCTCGGGCATGATAGCTTTACAGTCTCGCAATGGTGCTGTACTCATTCAGTATGCAGAGTCTCTTGGTATTCATCGTATCAGCAGGAGAACGCATCACAAACCGTCCAGCACTATATAGATACTCACTCCAGGAGGTATGGTAGCTCGAACGATGCTCACCTCCAACGTACGAGTTATACCTACAGTCGCCTATCATTCGACCCAACCTGTCATCTCAAAATGGATTGCGAGCAATGTGTTGTCCATGCCGAGACTGGGCCAAGAAAACATGTTCCTCCAAGCACCTCCTTGGCACTCGAAGCTTCCACCACACCCATTGTCGGCTTGGCAATGATGCTTTCTGAGCCCGTATCTAGACCAAGCGCGTGGCTTGTCGTTGCCTTGA
Organism: Aspergillus aculeatinus CBS 121060; assembly: GCF_003184765.1. NCBI lineage: Eukaryota > Fungi > Ascomycota > Eurotiomycetes > Eurotiales > Aspergillaceae > Aspergillus > Aspergillus aculeatinus. The sequence continues at coordinate 552,480 of NW_020291484.1, forward strand.
ATCGATAGACAGGGCATCCAAACCAGGTTATAGCTTTCGAGTCATGACGAGCTAGAGTGATCCAATCAACATCACATCCATTGGAGCCATGCAGGCTCCCGAGCCCAAGTTCTGAGGGAGCTGAAATGCGACATTACTCCACAACAGAAGCTAAACCACTGGGCTAATTGACACGGGCAATGATAAGGGAACTAGATAGCATCTCCGATTTCGGCAGTACCCAAGAAGAATCAGGCTGGTCAGTGATCCGAGTCGGTGCTTTTGCTGTGAGACGGCCCATGGGAATGTGCATTTGGCGCGGGGGTAGAGTCCATCGGCAAAGGGTTCCCGACGCATGAAAGTCTTGAGTCAAGGCATGATGAGGGCATGATACCAATTGCCCGGACGGGCTGGCTAAACGAACAGGTACCGATACAATTGGTTATGTATCCTTCGACAAGCAGCCCATTGGTCCATAGGGACTGTACCAATGCCTCTTGAGTCCGACTGCCCGTGTGGACCAAGTCAGAAGAGACTTGGTGCGAAACCGTCGGTGGACGAGCGACGGCATCCTGGTTTCGTGAGTCGGCCGACCAGTCGGACCAAAGGTGATGTTACATAGACTCAGCTAGAAGGAGCAGTGAGTGGGTAGGAATGTTTGGGGTCTGGCACCAGCATATTGGCTCGCGTGGCACCACATGACCGGAGAAAAAAAATAAGTTCGCAGTAGTAGACACCGCGTGGGTGAAGACAGGAAAAGCAAAAGGTAAAAGGTTCAACACTCATATGGTTGAGTTTCGGTGGGCGCCCACTTGGCACCCATGGCTTAACACTATTTTGCATGGACGATGGGGGTTTGGCACGGTTCAAGTTTACCCCGCGTTGGCACTGACTGAGGGAGTGGGGGTGAAATGTGAAATGGGGGAGGGACATTTAGGGGCCTGGCCAGCCAATGTGAATAGGAATAGGAGAACAACAAGCGGGTAAGTTTTTAATCCCACCCTGGTCAATTCAACCATCTGGCAGTAAAGAGCACTTGCTGCAAGCAGAATAATAATAAGACGTCATGGCATGACAGACTCGAAGGTTGAGGAAGACATGGAACTGTGGGAGAACAAGAAAATGTGGGGAGGTTCTTGGCCTCCGGGGGAAAGCTTGGCGATGGAACAGAACAGAACAGACTCCGAGTCAATGGCCACCAATTCCTGATCATCTGAGATGGAAGACTCGGTCAGTCATCATGATGGAAGAGGAGGAAGGGAATTGAGGGAAATTAAAACAAAGAAGAAACAGGGGAAAGGGTTTGGGCGGAGAAGCAGCTGCCTCGTTCTGACTCAGATGAATCCTCCTATCCATCTCCTCCCTCGCATGCTCGCATGGTTTTGATTCGGCCCAGGTGTCAGCCTCTATTGCCTCATGTGAGTGATCGGCAAGAGTCCGAAAGGCTAACCAAAGCCTGGTCCTCAGGAAGCACCTGGGCTACCTAGTGCCTACTAGGTACTAGGTAGGTTTGGATTAGACCCGAGGAGAAATCGCGGGGTCTGTCATCCTCATGGCTGCTCGGCGAACATTCACCTGCCCGACGTCGGCCTTTTAAAAACTGCGGCCGAGTCTCAAATTTCGGTTCTTTTCTTTTCTTTTTCTTTTCTCGCGGTTCACTCCTCGTTCTCTGCCCCTTTCCTTGCTTCTTCTTCAGTCAAACGGTAGTTGTCTGCTCTTCTATCCAGTATGTCTCATGTCAAAGAGGACAGGCCCTCACGGGCAGTCCAGCATCATGTTTCGGACGAAGACGATTTACCGTCAATGAGCGTCGGAAAATACCTGATAACTCGAATCCCAACCCTGGTACCTCCTATGAACCCTGCTCCGAATCCCATCAAGGCCCTTACTCTGCTCAGTGGCAAGCAATGGCTCTTCTTTGGTGTAGGTGACTCGAGATCCTCCGCTCCGCCCGTCCACTGCTAATCGCATTCCTAGGTCGCCTTCTTTGGTTGGACGTGGGATGCCTTCGATTTCTTCACCGTATCCTTGACGACCACCCAGCTCGCAGAGGCCTTCGACAAGTCAGTCACAGATATCACCTGGGGCATCACCCTCGTGCTGATGCTCCGCTCCGTGGGAGCGATCGCCTTCGGCATCGCTGCCGACCGGTGGGGGCGTAAATGGCCTTTCATTGTCAACAACATCATGTTCATTGTGCTGGAGCTGGGAACAGGTTTCTGTAATACATATCGTGAGTTCCTGGCTTGTCGCGCTCTCTTCGGGATTGCTATGGGGGGTCTATACGGCAACGCCGCGGCTACTGCGCTTGAAGATTGTCCAATGGAGGCGCGTGGTATTGTATCCGGTTTACTCCAGCAAGGCTATGCGTTTGGATATCTGCTGGCGACGGCTTTTGCACGCGGATTGGTTGACACGACCTCGCACGGTTGGAGACCTTTGTATTGGTTCGGCGCATGCCCTCCGGTCCTCATCATTATCTACCGGCTCTGCCTGCCGGAGACAGATGCTTTCATCGAACGCCAGAGGACTCGAAACTCTGTCCGGGGTGGAGTGACATCGACTTTCTTGTCGGAGGGCCGGACAGCTTTGAAGCGACACTGGTTGCTGCTGATCTATCTCGTTCTGCTCATGGCGGGCTTCAACTTCATGGTGTGTACTTTCTACAGTTCGTTGTTGGCGTCCACTTACTAAGTAATGCAGTCTCATGGCTCGCAAGATCTGTATCCGACCATGCTCAAGAGCCAGTTTGGCTTCTCGGCTGATGCGGTCACTGTCACCCAAGTCGTCGCCAACCTGGGCGCATTGACGGGAGGCACCCTGTGCGGCTGGGCGAGTCAGATCTTCGGCCGACGATTCTCGATCATTGTGATCAGTGTCGTCGGCGGTGCCCTCCTCTACCCGTACACTTTTGTTACCTCGACCAATGTCATGGCCGCCGCCTTCTTCGAACAATTCTGCGTGCAGGGCGCTTGGGGTGTCATTCCCATTCATCTGATGGAGCTGTCTCCAGGCTCAATCCGCACCTTCGCGGTGGGTACAGCCTACCAGCTCGGCAACCTAGTGTCGTCAGCCAGTTCCACGATCGAGTCAACGATCGGAGAACGGTTCCCTCTGCCACCTTCAGCCACTGGAGCCAAGCGCTACCAGTACGGCAAGGTGATCTGCATCTTCATGGGGTGTGTGTTCGCTTATGTGATCTTGGTGACATTCTTGGGCCCGGAGCGGTTGGGACGTCAGTTCGATGTGGCACATGATGCGGACATGGCGGAAGTGACGGCGCATCACGGCAAGGACGGTGAAGTTGTTGAGAGTGACCCAGAGAAGGGTACCGTGCGGACCTTAGAGGGTTGAAGTACGCAGTGAAAAGACTTTTACACTACAGTACGAGATCTACGATGTGATGATTTAGCGTTCGGAATTTATGGACGGCATTATACTTGGATATCATGACTGGAACGGCTTCCGAGACCTAGCATGTATGGCCATACATATTGATTCTTAATGTCTCCCTCGTTTACCGGAGGAGAAATAATGTAAGTATAACTATGTAGTAAGATTCAAGCTTCGAATTGAACAAGAACTTTAAAGGAATGATTTGGAAATGTTGAACGACTGTAGCTTGCTTAAGAGTCCGTCGCTTGGATTTGTAACCTGGGATTCGACTGGATCAGTCAGTCAACGCACAGGACACCACACAAGCAAGTCAGGATCCAGTCTCAACAGGGCATTTTCAGCATCTGCTTAATTGAAATGGGCTCATTGTCTTGGGTGAAAACCATCACAAGCTTGAAGTCTCTTCATTTGCATCCCCGATGTTGCAGAATCTCAAGAAGAAGACCAAATAAACTCACCTGGAATATTTATGCAGGATTGTGCATAGAGTGGAGAGTGGAGAGGGTGGAATTATCCGAGTTGGGAACTGGGGAGAAGGAGCTGGATTTATAGGTGTTGGTTGACCCCGCACGGCGGTTGCCTGGCTGGCACCTGCAGGGGTGATGCGTGGTCTGATGTATTACTTGAGGTGCTTGGGGATAAACATGGTTGATCGGTCTACTACGAGTTGATTTGGTTGTACAGTACTGTGTAGAAGATGAATACACATCTTTAGTGATTGATGTGTGCCAGCACAGTACGTACTCCGTAATTTGCCCGTTCTCCATCCACTTACTCGGCTGCGGGCTGGGTGGTGGAGCCTGGATGGAGTCTCTCAGGGTCTCATTGCGAGTCCAGACTGCGCCCTCCATATTAGCAGGGTATTTTAATTTGAGAAAGATGAAAGGCCCTTTAGAGCCTGCGATCGATTATGTTGACTGTTGCGCTCTCCCTCACTGCTCCTTCTATCTCCCCAGCATGTAGAAAGTGAGGCCAAGACGATTCTCTCCTCGTAGCTGTCAGGCCGGACTTGATCCATGGGACCCATGGGACCCTCCGGTCTTCGTCCCTTGTATCCCAGTTGGCCGGCGATGCGACGCTGACTTCATGACATCCGGTCTGGGGAGTGGGTTCCTGTAACGCAGAGGATGAGGAAAAGGAACAGACATTCGCTGCTGCTTCATAAGAGAGAAGTATATTAGACATACCGAGTATGACTGACAGTCGATGGTGGCTCGATTGTGCCTCGATCGTGCCGACTTGCATCCCGCCAAGCCCGTTCCGTCTGCGGTGCCAAAAAAGAAACCAGAACCTCAACCGGACCAACCTTTCTTTCCATCGCCTTGCCTCAGCTCGCTCGCTTCCCTACTGCTGCTACCAATTGCTGTTGCTGCTGCTTTCGCCTTTTTTCCACCCTCCCCTTCCTATTGAACCTCCTTCAGGTCGACTCATCCTCTTTTTCTCTTCGTTCACCTTCTCCCGACCTTCCTCTCCGTCACCCGGTCGCCTCCTCTACTGCTATCTTCCCTCCTCGTTCCCCTCCTTATCGCCTCCGTCCGTCGGTCGCTCGTTCGTCCTCCGGCCAAACCCCGAGCTCGTTCCTTTTAGGGGTCCATTCGGTCTCGAACCAACCGCAAACAATCGATTGAGGAGGAAAGACAGGGAATCTCGGCACGACCTACACTTTCATTCAGCTTGGTCACACCCATCGTCGTGCTTGTCCGTTCGTTCGCCGGCTCCTCCAGATTGCACATTGTCGCATTCCAGCCTCCGTCTTCCAGGGACGGATCCCCTTGCCGCCCGTCCACCATTACCGCACACTTCCACCCCAACCCATCACTTCTCGCGGTCTCTCCTACGTGCTGGATGATTATTCCGACTGCGGTCACTTCCAATGCACAGACGCTCGTCTGGCTCGCCGGCCGAGGACGACGCTGAAGACTCCGTAATCACCGTCTCTCGAACCCAGACTGAGCCCAGCCATGCTCCCCATGTTCTCGATCCGCCGGAAAAATCCCGCTCGCAGGCAGCCAGAACCGGCACCAGCTTCGATCTGCGGCGAGACACTACCGGCACCTCCAATACCCGCTCGAGAAACTCGAGTCTCTGGCGCACTCCCTCCTCCTCCCATGAGTCCCGATCGTCGTCCGTCATGACCCCGCTGGCCTCCCAGCGATTGCCGATGGAAGCCTCCCCCGAAGGCCAGCACCGCTTTCGCCCGTCGCATCTCCGCAGTCCCTGGCCGATCTCCGTGCTAGCCGCGCTCACCACGCTCGTCGCCTCGATATTCTTATTCTTCATCTGCCGGTCCTTCACCGTGCGGCAAGTCGGCGGCGATGGATGTGGCATTCCCGTCATGAGCCCCACGTTCATTCGCATGGTCGGATTCGATACGGAACACACTCGTTTTGCCAGCAAATACAATTTGTTTCTTTATCGGGAAGAGGGGGTGGATCCGTACAACCAGGAGAATCTCGGAGTGAGTTCTTGGCGCAGATTTGGTCCCAGAGTCCTTTATTGTTCTCCATCGAGTACTGATGTTTAATCGTGGTTTCAGCTAAACGGTGCACCGGTGCTCTTCTTGCCTGGAAACGCCGGCAGTTACCGACAAGTTAGATCCCTGGCTGCCGAGGCGTCGCGCCACTACGCCGATGTCGTCCGTCATGACCAAGAGCGCCTTAAGACGGGCACACGGAGTCTAGATTTTTTCATGATTGATTTCAACGAGGACATGGCCGCCTTCCATGGTCAAACGCTGCTAGATCAGGCGGAATACGTCAATGAAGCTATCTCATATATTCTGTCGCTCTACCACGATCCTCGACGATCGCGGAGAGACCCCGGCCTGCCAGATCCTAGCTCTGTCATTCTGATCGGACACTCTATGGGGGGCATTGTGTCTCGCACCGCGTTGACCATGGCCAACTATCAGGCGAACTCCGTAAACACCATCATCACCATGTCGGCCCCGCACGCAAAGCCTCCGGTCTCGTTTGAATCAGACATTGTTCACACGTACAAACAGATCAACGATTACTGGCGCGAGGCTTACTCGCAGACATGGGCCAATAACAATCCGCTGTGGCATCTGACACTGATCTCCATTGCCGGTGGTTCGCGCGATACAGTGGTTCCGTCCGATTATGCCAGTATATCCTCGCTCGTTCCGGAAACGCACGGTTTCACTGTTTTTACCTCCACCATCCCGGATGTGTGGATAGGGATGGATCATCTGTCCATTACATGGTGTGATCAATTTCGCAAAGCGATCATCAAATCTCTATTTGACGTGGTAGATGTCCGCCGGGCTAGCCAGACGAAGCCGAGAGCTGAGCGCATGCGGATCTTCAAGAAATGGTATTTAACCGGTCTGGAAAGTGTGGCAGAGCGCACGCTGCCCCAACAAGGTACCAACAGGATTGCGCTTTTCGTTAAATGTGTCACTGACAGCTTGAGCAGAGCCCAGCACGCTCTTGACATTAGAAGACAGCACCAACACCATCCTCCCGCAAGGTCAACGACTGGTTCTCCGAGAATTCGGTCACGAGACGGGTCCGAATGTGCACCTGCTGCCGGTCCCTCCGCAGGGAGTATCAGGGAAGAAGTTTACGCTCCTTACGAACCAGCACTTCGACAAAACGGGCGAACACGGGATCCTGGAGGTTCTGTTCTGCAGCGTTTTCCCCATGCACAATGGCAAACTTGCGGGCGTATTCTCAATGAACGTGGACTTCTCCGGCGGCAGTGCCGGCTCAACTCGCCTTGCCTGCAAGAATGCCGCTGATGATGGGATTCATTTGCCGGCGTCGACGCATTCTTCCCGACATGCTTATGACAGGGTTACGCCTTTCTCGTACCTACAGTATGACCTGGAGGACCTGGTAGAGCACCAGTTCGTGGCGGTCGTTGACAAGGCTCGTTCTCCGACTCGCGGCTGGGTCGTCGCTGAGTTCTCCGACAGTTCGGACTCAGTGATCAGAGCCCATGTGGGCCTGGGAGGACTGCTTAGTGCCGGTGTCAAAATGCGACTGCCTGCGAACCGTCCTATGCTCACGGAGGTCAAGATCCCCGCCTTGCATTCAAGCCTGTTGAATTACAAGCTCAAGATCGTGCGACGCGGCCCGCGGCATCAGCAGGAGCTCTTCGCGCCGTTGTTGCGCCAGTCGATTCCGGACCCGCACGAGTCGAAATTCTTCGTCAATGTCCAGCATGTTCATGTCAACCTGCACGGTGTTGCGCCCTTTATGCCTCCCCCGCTTCGCGAACAGGCCGCACTGGGTGGGGTATCTTTCCAGCTGTGGACGGACCCAACTTGCGAGTCGTCGGTCGATATTTCTTTGGCAGTGGATATTCTAGGCAGCTTGGGTGAGCTCGTAATGCGGTACCGGACTGTCTTCGCAGCTTTTCCGGTTCTTGTCATCGCCCTTGTTCTTCGCAAACAATTCCAGGTGTACAACGAAACCGGCTATTTCATCACTTTTCTCGAGGCTCTTGACAGCACCATACGATCATCCCTGCCCATCCTGCTGCTGGCTATGTCACTGCTGGCGTCCTCCCTGGCTACATCTAGCACCCTGCCGCCGCGCGACGAAATGTTCCACTGGCACACGAACGCCACCGAGACTCCAGTGGACTATACGAAGAATGACCTGCTATTGGGCTCTCAGGACGCCTTCTTCTGGTTTCTGGTACCAATCTTCGGCATGATTAGTGTGGGTGTTTGTGTTCTCATCAACTACGTCGCATTGTCTCTACTTTCGGTCTTTGCCTTCATATATGGGCTCCTGAACAGCCGGTCCGGATACATCAAGCGAGATGACAAGGGGTAAGTCTTGGGTTATTCTCTATCCAGACGTCCACTGACTGAGGCAGAAATCTTTCCATGTTCTCTGCTCCCACGCCGAGACGGAGACTGATCAACACGGCTATCCTGCTCATCCTTGTCTCAACGGTCGTTCCTTACCAGTTCGCATACATGGTGGCTTGCATTGTGCAGCTAGCTACATGTGTGCGCGCCCAATGGCACGCCAAAGAGACCGTAGGCCACTCCAGCCCTATTTTTGAATTGTTGCTGATCTCTTTCAAGAACTCCACGACTCATTATAACTTTGCAAACTATACCTACTCGATCTTTTTGCTGATGCTCTGGATCCTTCCGATCAACATTCTTGTTCTGCTTGTCTGGGCGCACAACCTTGTGGTTCACTGGTTCATGCCCTTTTCTTCTCATCATAATGTGCTGTCCATCATGCCTTTTATCCTGCTTGTCGAGGCTATGACGACAGGAACCATGATCCCCAGAGTCACCACACGGTAAGACCTATTGCCGCTCCGTTTACGGGAAACCCGACTGATGAATGCAGGTTAAAAAACATCACATCTGTTCTCCTCTTCGCAATCGCGGTGTACTCGGCGGTGTACGGCGTGTCCTACGCCTACCTCCTCCACCATCTTACTAATATACTGGCTGGCTGGCTGGTCGTGATCTACCTGTTTGGCAGCGGCTTCTCGATTCGCCGATTGTGGCGGCTTGTGGACGGAGATGAAGGGACGCCCGCCTCCGCGGAAGCCGGCAGTCACATGAAGAAAAAGCCATAATGGGATTTCTCCGTAGATTTTGTTTTTTATTCCCTGTTGCATCTTGCTGGTTGCCCTCCCGGGGGCCATGATTATAAGGAGTTTGATTGTTGTCTGCTTTGGAGCGGTGTTGGGTGCTTTCGTGTCTGTCCGAATGACGGACGTCCAACATGTACAGGATTTGTTTCCCCATGGATCTGTTGACACAATGAGTCGTCTGTATATACGGTGGGGACTGTCATATAGACTCTAAGAGATAATACTATGTACGCAGATCTTGATGTGCTGTGGTTGTATCGAGATGAGTTCGTGCGAAGACACCCGAGCGGACCACGTCGTTGTGGCATGACAATATGGAGCAGGTTGCCACGGAACAGTTCTGCGGTATGGACCTCGTCCTTTCGATCCGATCGACGGAGTTTGTATGACTGAACCAGTCGACTCCAAACCTTGGTATACAGTACAGTCAAAACAAATCTGCCAAGAGATTAGATCGCCCGCCGCATCAGCATCAGTCACACAGCAGCAGCAGCAGCAGCAGCAGCACAGCCATAACAAATCCAACCCACCCCAAAACAACGCAATCTCGATCATCGTAATTACTAAACCATCAAATCTCACGACATCGACAGTACCTCGAAACAAACAAACCCTTATGGCAGCCGAAGCTCGACGCACCTCGGAGAAGATTCCCCTCGTTCTCGGCATGGCCCAGCGGCATCGGAGTTAAAATTTCCTGAGTTTTCTGCATTCTCGGAATGAAACCCCACCCACCCCCCTCCTTCGGACTGAAAATTCAACCCAGGAAGAGAAGGGAAGCTTAACGCGGGACTCCACGTCATTTTTTTTCTTCTAGGGATATTGCACATGGTGGAGTGAATGTGGATGTGAATGTGATCGAGTCATAGTTCGTTGAACATAGCCCCCCACGCACATGCTTTCCGCCATACAATTGTGAAATCATCTAGACTTACTAGGTACCTAGTACCTAAGACCTTGAGTCATCGACAGACAACGGGTGGATCGTTACACGCATGTGGACGGTGGTCCCCACTCAACCTTAACAGAGGTTATTATTCATAGTCTAGCAGTTGTTCACTTGGGTCGCTGGGCGGTGGGCAGTGGGCAGGGAATAAGGAGGGATTCCGAATTGGGATCCCGATCTGTGGGGGGGGGGGACCTTGGCGGATCTGGTAACTTACGGAGCAGGCATGTCGATCATATACTTATGGCCCCGGAGGGAGTTACACTGCATGGCGCGCGGTTCCTCTGATTTGAGGGCTGTACTGTCCTGTACCCTGACCACATGAAGATGGTGCTCTGTGCACAGAATAAAGTTCTATATTGAGTGAGGTTGTCAATTGTCTTCTCCTGCTGGGAGAGGTAGTTATTCCCTAGATCAACATTACAGGTAACGTTATAGGCATGGGCATAGCCATAGCCATAGCCATAGCCATAGCCGAAAACCTACTTCCTGTAGGTATGCATATACGCGTAGGCACCCATCCGCATCAGCATCAGATCAGCATCAGCATCAGGCAGACAAAGCCGTCCAGGCTCCCAAGCAGCATCCGACCACCACACGGGATACGAGCGAATCCGTAGTCATCCACGGTTCTCGCATATCCACTGACTCAATCCCCTTGCGACTCCGATCCCGGCCCCATCATCCCGATGTAGGTAGGGCTCCCCCCTCCAGACATCGTCGTCATAGTCTAGTCTAGTACAGCCCCGATTCCCAATTTAAGGTGCAGTGTACTGCACTGGGACTAGACTTCCAGTGCCTCCACGGGTGTCTCGTGTCCGTCCAGGTCTGCTCCTTCCGCGCCCTTCGCGCCTTGGCCTTGGGATGTATGCACTGGATGCAAAGGGTGCAAATTAGAGGTGGGCCTGGGCATCATGGATAGGAATGGGCAGATCTGAAGGGAGAGGTTTGTAAGCATAAACTTCTGTATCTGGATAGATCTGTCTTGTGGTGCGTACTTCACTTATACCAATATCTTCCACAGATTCTGGAATTGTATATACACTGCAGTAGCTACATAAGCAACCTTCTTCAAGACCGTTAGTAATCTCAATCCTGGCCCAGTGACCTCCCCCCAAACTCTCCTTCCTACGTAGTGAACACTGTAATTATCCAAGGGCGTAGCATGACACATCCACCCACATGCCCAAACCCAACCCTTCAAAGCAAAGCTCGCCCTTCTCAAAAAGAAATCTACAGATAAAAGAAAATCTCCAAAGCTAAACCCATTTGACACTCCGACACTCCCCAAATCCCACTTCTCGAATTCCGATTCGCGGCTGGCACCCGGAAGCCGGGGCTGGGCTGGGCTGGGTTTTCTTGGCAACTAGCCTAAACTGCAGTGCTGCAAGCCGTGCAGGTGCAGTAGTAAAACTACCGTGCTCGGGTTTATTCCGGCGCTCGGAGTAGATTCTTGGTTTTTCGGATTAGGCGTTGTATGACAGGTTACTGGGTATACTCCGTTTTTGAAATTTGGGGGGGTGATTCATCGAGTCGGTGTCAGGGATTGGATTTGACGTTGGGGTTGGGGACCGTGGGGGTACTACTGTACATGCATACTGTGCAGAGGTTGACGTTTGTACAGTATATAAGGAATGTGATGGCCCTTGTTGTCGGTGTTGTCTGTCTAGTATCTTCATCTACATCTACGATACATTCAATTATATCAGGGATATATTCTACTCGTTCTTCATCATCCATATATACGCGATTGAATCTACACTTCCGCTGCCACTCTTACCGCTATTATTGGTATCCTTCTATTCTTCCATCCTTCTCTTCGAGATAGAATACTATACCTATACACAACTATACAACAACAACCACCACCACCACCACCACCAACCAAACACAACCCTTCGCCTCCAATCAAACAACCAAACAACCACAACCACAACTACAATGCCCTCCACAACCACAACCACAATGCCCTCAAACCCAACCACCGCCCCCTCCCTCAAATCCACCCCCTCAACCCTCTTCCACCCCGACAACGACGACGCAGCCTCCACATCCAGCGTCTCCTCCACCGCCTCGACCCTCCGCTCCCTCCAGACCAAATACCTGGCCAAGATCAAGTCCGCAACACCAGAATCCGAGTCCAAAGAGAAAAGCACTGCGGCCAAGAAGAAGACGACGACGACGGGCAAGGGCAAGGGCAAGCACACGCCGACGCACACGAAAGCCACCACCAGCAGCAGCAGCAGTCCCAAGAAGGTCGATTATGAGACCTTGGGGACTTATCTGGCTCTACGATGATTATCTTCCCTTATGTTTTTGGGAGGGTTGGGGGTGGGGGCACATGGATAATAAGTTGGCAGGAGGAGGAGGACGTAATGAGGGAGGACTTTGGGAGAGAACAAAACAAAAACCCGTTATTCGGGACCTTATGTGATATGATGATTGGTATATATCGGTTGTGACCTTTTCTTTTTTTTTGGCGTGACTCTCGTTTCTTTTCTGTTTCCTGTTTTTGGCATTCTGGAATGTGGTTGACTAGCTGATTGACCTACGGGTTGGTTATGGTGTTTGCAAGAATCACAACTAGATATTCGATTAATGATGAATTCACAGACAATCTTTTCGGTCCATAATCTTGTCTTTCAGGGGCAGTGATGCCATGCTAGGCTAAAATTCTGACCCTTGCCCCCATCTCCGACTGTTCGTGTCTCATCTAAATCTGGAAGATAAGATCTGAATAAGTTATTACCGTACTTCATCTGCCCCGCGCCTTGTACCTCGGCCTCATCACTCATTCTCTCCTTGACCTGACATCTCTTTCAGGCTGTCAATGGGCGAGATCAGCCTTTCCCAAACGCTGTGTTGAACAGAGACGAATGTCATGGGCATTCCTTCTTCAGGACGAGAATAGCATAATCGGTCTGTCGGTGACAGACTGGCTCGGATTGGCTGTCATGACCATGGCCTTTTGCTTTCTTGCTGCCGCCTGCTGCCGCTGCCTGCTGCCAACAGCTGGAAAGGGATTACGTCTCGGGTAACAAATCCCATGCAGATACCTGCGAGTTCTTCGCTCGCGAAACACCGTAGTGCTACCAAACCCCAAGCCCTTTACCAGTTCACATCGCTGAGCTGAAGCTTCCGGGACCGGAACGCCATCCGGTTACTGCCCGACTTGTCGACTCGGGTATCGCGATGGGGAGAGCGTTTTTCGGCAGCGGAGTCTAGAGAAAAATTAGCTTCACGCAACCTCCACATAAATAAAAACACACCTTCGGAGTTGGCATCGACTTCGTTGGTCATCTCGTAGTTCAGCACCAAACTCTTGATCCGCTGTTGCTCCTCCCGGTCCGCCTGCTGCTGGCTTCTCATCGCGACCGCGAAGCTGGAATCGGACGGTAGATCAATGGTGCGAGTCTGTACCTTTAGCATGGTTCTCCATCCCCTTACAAAAAAAAAGAGAAAAAAAAACCTACCTGCTGCTTGTTGCCCTTCTTCGTCATCAGCGAGAAAGCCATCGTGTTGGTGGTGGGCTTGGGAGGCTCCGCCACGTTCACGTTCTCCGCCGCTGCCTCGCGACCGGACCGCTTCATGGGCAAAGGAATATCAAACACGCCCTTGCGCTCGAACTTCCTCGACTCCATGCTCTCGGACATCATCTTCTCAAACTCGCGGTCGAAGTCGGCTTCGGCCTCCGGGTCACGTTCCTCTTCCTGCCGCGTGACGAAGATCTGCTCGTCCTCCGACTCGCTCTCACCGGTGTTGTCGGCGTTGGGACCAGACGCCTAAACTTGTTAGCACACGATTTCACCACCTTTGGGAGTGAACCGACCTCAGCTTCATCGCTGGACTCCTGGTCATCTTCCGCCTCAGGTATGGCATCCTCTTCCAGATCATCGTCCGAAGAACTGCTCTCGGCATCCTCCTCCTCAACATCTACAGGGCGTTCGGAATCATGCATCTTGTAGTTCTGCGCAACCGCCTCGCCGAAAACTTGCGTAGCTTCGGCAAGGTCCGCCGCCAGTTTCCACTGCGGACGAGCCATCGAGTAGGTATCCTGAACCAAAAACTCAACGTCCATCGGCATCGGGTCTTTGGTGTGCATATAGTACTGCTCGAGTTAGTGTCCAGCTCAGATCCACACTTATTACCAACGTACCTGGAAGAAGTTAAGGAAGAAATCGAGCTTCTTCTTCGCAGACCCGCGGTCAAAGCAGTGGCCGCACGTGTCGAGCAGCGTGCAGACCAGACGAATGCGGAAGAAGTCATCAGGCAAGTCCAGCGGGTTGACCTTCCCAGCCACTGGCGTTCCTCCTTCTATAGACACGTTAGTGATTCTGCTTTTGATTGACCATGAATACAACTCACCGTGACCGAAGGTGACAATGCGGTACAAGGTATCGAAGATGACGGGCGAGTCGATCATCTTGTAATTGTAGAGTTCTCCCAGATACTTGACCTCCGCAACACGCTTCTGATTGAACTTGAAGTCATTCTGCTCGAGACCCAGAGTTATCTGCTCGAGAACATTGTCCACGATCCCAATCACGAACTCCTGGTGATACCGATAGAGAGCGCTGACCAGAATCGCGAGCAAGTGGATGTTTCCATACTTGACCTTAACCGGTTTGCTGAAGACCTTCTCCAGGATATCGACCACTTCGCCCTCTTCCCAGTGGAGCTTGCGAATTGATTTCAGAATCTTGGTGTAATTCCGCTTATTCATGTCCAGATATACAATCCGGCGGATGTAGGCTTCCATGGGGGTACGTTCCTTCTGCTGGATGGCAGGTCGGGGTGGCGGATCAACGTAGTAGATGGCGTTCTCGATGATCATCCGCTCCTGTTGACCGAGATGTTGAACAGTCTTCTTTCGTCCCAGGGTCTCCAGGAAAGAAGCCATCCTCGGAGCTGTCTCCGGGTTGCGGAGTAAGTAACGACCGCAGTTCTCCAGAAGATAACCGATGATCTCGATGTTCATGCGCGAGAAGTCATCCAGCGAGACCTTGAAGCAATGGAAGATGATATGCTCAGGGACCACGCCGAACTTAGTCAACTCCGCCAGATACCGGACATTGCCCATGCGAACCTGCCCTAAGAACTCCTTCGACTTCCGGCGTTGGAGACTTCTGAACTCCTCATCAAGGTACGTAGTCAAGCCCTGGGGAATGTCAGGCATATATTGCCCGAGCGTAGCGACCAGGCGAGAGTACAGCGGCAGAAGATCGAGACGTCCCTTGGGGACATCAGAAACCGCCTTGATGAGCCTGTTGCGCGACGCTTTCGAGTTAAGGAAGCAGAAATCCAAGGCCATCTGATCGACGTGGTCCTTGGTCTGTAGGTCGGGTAATTTGGCAAGGAGTGCGTCCACCTGGGCTCCCACAGTCTTGCTTGCAATGGCTGTAGATAGATCGTCGGCATCCGCGTTCTTCTCCTCCGATACTTGAGTCTGAGCGGCGGACTCGGATTTCTCTGCGCCTGCCTCTTCGCCATCCCCTTTCTTCTTGGCTGGCTCCTCGGGATCGGGTTTCTTCTTCCTGGCATCCTCCAGTAGGACAGCTGGCACTTTGCCCTTGAGGTCAACCAGGTTCTCGTAAAAGCGCCGCTCTTCTTCATCTTCCCAGATGCCGGCACCCTCACCCTGACCGCGCAGGTACTCCGTCGTCTTAACCAGTCCGATTCCTCCAGCCGATGCCGCATCGGGGTTTTCCTTCTCAGCTAGAGCCGGCATTTCCGCCCCGAGCGCCTCGCAAAGGACTTGGGTGTTGGCAACCAGTTTCTCCAGCGACTTGGTCTGCTTCTCGAAGTTGGCCTGACGGTCCTCGAAGATCTCGCCACTTTTCACGTACGCCTCGGCATTGCGCCGGCTCTGAGCCGTCAATGCCCTCTGATCACGGACAACATGCGCCTTGACGTCCTCCAGGTACCGGTTCAGGACATGGCGGAAACGCAGCTGGAGTTTCTCAGGGATCAGCGGGGGGTCGTTCTCTTCCGCCTCGCACTCAGCACCCCCGCCATTGACCGCATCCCCCGAGGCGCCATTCGTGGTGGTCGTCGCGCCGTCCGCCTCGACCGTCTTCCGACCTTCCTCCACCAACTTGGTCCCCAGCACATCCCAACTGAAGCTCTTCACAAATAGGACCGCCAGGGGGAGATTCAAGTGATCGCGATCGTGGCCCAGAAGATCCTTGAGCACTTCCATGGGAAACGGCTCCGACTCCTTCTCAGCGCCGCCGTCCCTGGTCGCCGAGAGCAGCGCCTTGTTGCTCTTCACGGGCCCGTCGGTCGCCTTCCCGACCACGCCGGCATCTTTCCCCTTCGCCGCCGCGGCCCCGAGGTCATCCGGGCGGTCGATATCGTCCAGGGTGCGCAGCACGCCCACCAGCCAGAGCTCCGTGACGACGCGCAGCAGCACCCGATGGCGCGACAGGCGCTCCTTCTCCTCGCGCTCGCGCACCTCCTGGCTCAGGGCCTTGAGCTGCCCTTTGTCCGGGGTGCTCAGCCCGCGGCCCAGCAGCCATCCGAGCTGGCGGGTGAACTCGCCGGGGCCGAACCGCTGGTGCAGGGCGCTGGCAATCTCGACCCCCGTGGCGATCTCGCCGGGCGACTTGAGCTTGCAGAGTCCTTCATAGCAGGCCGAGATGATCTCCGACAGGTACTTGTGGAGCGACAGGGTGCGGATGTCGGCGAGAAAGGTGGCTTGGGCGGAGGCGTTGATCCCAGTGCGGAGGCGCTTAATGAAGGCGGTGTTTTTCTTAAGGGCGGAATCGAGGGATTTGCTGACGGGGAAGGCATCTGTTGTGTTGCGGCGATGGGATTAGTTATAGAAATTAACCTCCGGGCAGCTGGCCAAGTGTGTGGTGTGTTTTTTGTGTTTGGGTAGAGAGAAAGTGAAAAGAAGCCGGAAGGAGGACGTGGTGCGTCATTATCGGAAAGGGAAAAGGGCATAATTTTACCAGTCTCGCCAGCCCAGGCCCGCTCGTTGAGATCGCGGAGTTCCCCTGTATGTAAAGGAGATGGTTAGTCAGTCGTGTCTTGGGGGAGAAAAGCTGTTCTGGTGAGGTTTACGCTTTCGGTGACGATCCATGGCGTGGCCGCCGGTGCAATGTTCTCGGTTTATGGTGGGTGGGATGGATTTCAACTATCCAGAATTCCTTTCAGCGAGTGGGAAAGGAGGGCGCATAAGTGACTTGAACGCCACATTGGGGAGAATGAGAGGGAGAAAGTGACGCGCGCACTATTTTGGGGCGTCAACGTCAAGGGAGAAGTGAAAGATTGCAAAGTTGAGAGTGGCTGACGAAAGTTGCAGTGAGTGACGGACCGAAGGCGGAGGAGGAGAAGGAGGGCGGAAGGAGGGCGGAGGGGGAAGAAGGAAAAGCGGCTTGGATGATCGTCTTTCTCTTTTCTCCACTCATGGCGATAACCAAAGCGGACTATACAACAGCCAATTCCTACTACTACTCTCTTTGCGCATAACTTTGTTGCTGTTTTTCTTCACTATCATTATTGAAGTCAGAAAATCTGTGACAATAATCATCCTCCTATGAATTAAAGTTAACCGGCCCCCGCCAGCGACATCATCTGGCAATCGTGCCCCGTATTTTTCCCCGCATCAGCAGTCAGTTCAGCACAGATTCATGGAAGCAATTAACCAGTATACAGCAGTTATAGCAGATGCAGTAGACTTTTGCCTAAACTAGCCGCTGTAATCTTCTTCCCTCATACATCTGCATTGTGTGAACTAATCATAAAGCACATTCATCCGCATAAACCGATTCACTCACCAATCCCATGCTCAATCATCATCATCATCAGAAACATCATGATAATCATAAGAAAAACACCAAAACCACCCGCTATCATAATCATCGGTCGCCCATTCCCTTCACCACCCAATCCAACCTCCACGAACCCGATTAGTGAACCCCCGCCGGCGCCTCCGAGAATCCGGGCCTGTCTCCCTCCTCATCCTCCAAATCCAACAACCGAGTCTGCAGCTCATGCTTCTGGTCCTCGTTGCTCCAGCTCTGCTGGCGAACCACAGGCGGTTTCCATGGCTTTTCTGTCCTTGTGCTAGTGGGACCGGCGGCTGCACCCAGATCAGCCCCGGAAGAGGAGGCGATACCGGAGCGGTCTGCTGAGTTGTCTGTTGGGAGCTGGATGACGTCTGAGTCGGGACGATTGGTTCGGGATTTGTTGATGGACATTTTATGATGGTCTTTCCCTTGTGTAGTTGTTCGGTGGGGATGCGGTAGGGAGATGTAAAAGTAATTGTAGAGGTGGAACTCTGTAGTCGGGTAATTTTGTTCGATAGGTGTGTTGGAAGTGAGCCAAGTGTAGTTGGGAGGACTGGGGCGAGATTGAATGAATTTAAGAGGAGAGGAGAGAGAGAGAGGGTTGCGTTTCAATGCAATGATAGCACCACCCTTCGGAATGACGTCTCCTGCGTGGCGGTGGCTTTGCTTCTTTTGTGAGACGATAAGAGACAGGGCGATGGCAAGAACTTCGGCGATCAAAAGAAAAGTTCTGGGATCTTTGAGAAGGGAAGCAGAGCAGAAAGAAGAGGGGGGAAGGAACTGGCCACTGCTGTTGGGGAGGAAATCAACGTCACTTCCCGGTCTAGAATGTCTAGAATGAGGGGAAGCAAGTAGTACAGAATGAGGAGGTCCGGGGATGTACGAGAAGCTACTTTATGGTCCACCTGATTCCCTCTACTAGAGCTTGTACTGTACATACTCTCTCTCCACTGTTCGTATCGCCACATTATGCAATTAGTTCATTCCTTCATTCAATCCTCACGCAGATCTTCGAAAAGTGCCTCTGCTCATCCATATACCGATAAGCCTCCTCGACCTCCTCAAACTCAAATACCCTCTCATCGATCGCCGGCTGGATCCGATGTTCCTCGATGAACCGGTTCATCTCCTCAAACTGCTGTCTCGTGCCTAGCAGAACTCCTCTTACCGTACACAAGTTCACAAGACAGTCGATCAGAGTATTGACATTCGAGTCTGGGGCACCTCCGAGCAGACCCGTCATGGCAATCACCCCCTCCGGCCGCACGGCCTTCAGCGACTGGCTCGCAGTCGACAACCCACCAACGTCGACCACGAGATGTACACCCTTCCCGTCTGGCGTCAACTGTCGCGCAGACTCTCCCCACTTGGGATTGCGCCGGTAGTTGAGCACATGGTGCGCGCCGAGAGCTTGGAGGCGCTGTGCTTTGGTGTCGGAGCTGGTCGTGGCGATCACGGTGGCACCTGCTGCTACTGCGAACTATATAGCATTCAGTTCAATTCATCGAGCCGCCCAGAGAACAGGAAAGCAATGAGCTGGCTAAACGCCGGGGAGAAGACAGTACCTGCAGAGCAATAACCGATACCCCACCTGTCCCCTGTACCAACACAACATCCCCCTTCTTCGGTGCGCGCGACGACAGCCCGAACAGCGCATTCCAGGCCGTCAACGCCGCGCACGTCAACGTACTTGCTTCCACAAACGACAGACCGGACGGCATCTTCACCAGCGCGGTCTGATGGAACACGGCGTACGGACGCAGCGTCCCGTCTATCCTCTGGCCCAGTCCACTGCCGATGTCCGCGAAGGTGGCCGGCTCGGATTTAGGCTTGTGCGGCACCATGTATGTGCAGACTCGGTCCCCAGGTTGGAAGGCCTGCACCTGAGGCCCGACACTTTCGACGATGCCGGCACCGTCAGATGCAGCTACCACATTGGGGTTGATAACGAGGGAATGGGCGCCCTGAGCGGTGGACAGGAATTCAGCTATTTATTGTCCGATGGCGGAGGGGAAGAATAGACTATAAGAGATGAAGGACAGTGCATACCTTGGCGATGGCTAAGTCTCGGTGATTGAGCGATGCTGCATGGATGCGCACCAAGACGTCATGGTCGCCCAAGGAAAGAACGGATTTATCATCGATGAGTCTGAGACTTGAGAGACCTTGCTGGCCTTCTAAGATCCAGGCCCGGGAGGCGTGCATTCTGGCTTTCGAGTAGTTTCAGGAATGTGACTCGGGAATCAGTACGCCTTCAGATGGGACTCGAGAAATACGACGACTCTCATAAACGGGGGAAGGACCCGCATAAAACATCTTTGCAGCCATTGGAATTGAGGGAACCAAATCAGGAGAACCCTGGATTCAAATGGAAGCTGGCGGGCGGGCTGCACATTTTCGAGTCTGCCATTGCCATGATGTGGGGACCTTGAATCATGCTGATGTGCCGGCAAGGCAACACCAAAATGGCAGCACGACTCAATGCATTCCATGTGCCGAAGTCTAGAGCCAGAATTGACCAATCCGAGCGCGGGCAGTGGAGAGTGACCGTTGACCCGGGCGGTTGAAGTTCGGATGCATTCCAGTTTGTTGGGCTTGCAGCAATTTGACCCACAACAGGTCTTTCTTCATCTCTTCAAACCCCAAGTCTACGTGAGTGAGGGCGGAATCAAGGTGGACGACTAGAAGAGCAGCAAGCTCGAGCTCGAGCTAGCGGTCTTCATCCACCGCAATCGCGGTGACCAGCGCCGTCCAACTACGCCAAGTTGATGTCGTCACCCGCAAACCGAACGAGAGATAGTCGGGCCACGCTCGAGGCTTGAAGCGAAGTCCTCTTTGCAGCGATCACTAACATGTCGATGACAATCAGTGACACCTGCCAATCCACGGAACTGGGCTGGAAGATTATCGATACCGGCGTGTACGGCAATGTCTTAAGCGACCCGTTAGGCTGTTGCTGACCGGCGAGCCATCCCACCGAAGAGAAGGCTCGAGTGAGCCTGGTCATCGATGAGCAACTGGGCTTTGTCGTCACGAGCGGCTTCATTCTGGCTGGGTCTATCCGACAATGGAATTTTTCTGCCTTTATTCCGGATAGGATGACTGCGGCGCAGGAGGCTCGGGGTGTGTGTGGTGCGAGGAAATGGTAGCCAATGCTACTCTGCCTGCGCTGGCGCCTATGGAAGCTACGTGGAATACTTCTGAGGTACTCCAGTTCTAGGGCGATTAACTCCAGGCTATGCAAATTAATGTTTCTATGAAATTAGTACAATGACTTGACGATTACGGCTCCCTATGCTTCCCCAGCGAGTGGTCGAAAGACGACCGACGCGCAGTATCAAGATGCCTGGACGCATTAGAATCCAACGGACTGCGCATACCCTTTAATAGATCCAATGCAGAAGTCTGGCACTAAACACGACAACGAGCACATCCTGGAGCTTCAGGTGGTTCCCATGTCCTTCCAGTATTTGACTGCTCAAAAATTAGCCTCGGATCAGCAGGCCACTCTCGACTTGGTTGATTACTCGTTCTGTCTTGATACAGCCCGGGGGGTGATAACAGGCTGCATGAGGATCTTCTATTTAGGACGTTCTTGTACATTGGTGACGCACACGACCTGGATCTCGCCAAAAGCCCCAATTTCGAAACATATCAGCCCTCGGTAGCAGCAGGGATAAGGAAACCTTCTACCTTTTGCAACGAGAGTTCAATGGGATGAAATCAAGGGTCTTCCGAAACATCGCCTTGGTGGACGAGACAAACTGGCCAACATTTGTGGCTGACACTACAATAAAGGATCGCAATGAAAGAACTCTACGCAGCTACTGCGGTCTGGAATTATCTCAATGACCCTGAAGTGTAGGAGTCGTTTGTGGATCATGCCAACAATTTTCGAGCAGTTTTCGAGCGTATGGATGAAAGATTGGACGACGTCCATGGTGAAACAACAGCGTTTGCAGGCGCCTGGAAGCAATGGAGGAATGGCTATCTCGACTATCAGGTGGAGCGCAGTTCAGCAACATGGTTCCGCCCCACGCCTCCGGCCAATAGTAGAGAGCGTTCTTGAACCCCCGTCTTCGTGATTCTCCTGCTTCAGTCCGTTCCGTCTTCTGGTCCCAATATCATCAACAAGATGACGGTGACCATCGATAGCCTTCCTGCAGAGCTCCGAAGACAGATCTCCCTCTTGGTAAGCCGATCATGAAGACAGACGAGATTCCTGAATAAACACTGACAAGACCTGATAGGTCCTGGATCATTCCTGGCATGATTTGTCTGCCCTAAGCCAAGCCAGTCGGACCTGGCACAACGTTGCGGCTCCTCAGCTATATATGGACCTTCGCATCAAGTTCCACGATCTGACAAGCTTGCAACATGACGTCTCTGAGTTTTATACCGATGGCCTTGGGCGGCAGTACCTGCGTTATGCCCGCAAGCTCGATCTTGTTTGTCTAGAAAAACCAACGTGGATAAATACTCAAAAAGCCAAAGATCTCTGGAAGCAGAAAAACTGGTACAACGAATTTATCAGCTTCAAGCCGCGAGCTGCGGAGGACGGCTTTCTCTCCAGGATATTAACTGAATTTCATGACAAGGATCTCCTCTTTCTTCGGGAGACGGTTGATGAGTACCCACAAAACGAGTGGGAACCTATCCTCGCTCTGATCCGGCGGCTCCAGCATCTTAGCGCTTTTAACTATGTGGTGGTGAACACATTCCCCACGGTTATCCTCAACGCACTCCAACAGTCCCACCCCACTTGTCGCCTGAATATCTGGACATCCCAATGCCCTTCTATCGATATCGATGGTCTAGGACGCTCCTGTAAGCTGGTGAGGAAGGAGGCTCGAAGGCCATTTGATCTCCGCATCCTACGCGCACCGACACTCCACACGCTGAAGGTAGTTTACACGATGGGGTTGCATCCGCGAGAATGGCGATGGATACACCTCGACGAGCCCATGCCACTCATCTTCGCTGCCCCCAATTTAAAGCATTTGATCATCGACGACAAACGCGAAGGCCGTGACAATCCAATCGAGATAGTGAAAGAGGAGTGGGAAGACTTCATCTCCTTCTACAGCAAGCTTGTCCCAGTTGCCCCGGCCACCTATTCCCTCGAGTCCCTGAGTTTCCGAAGTGACGGTGCCGGGTTGGCTCAGGAGCAGATCCTGCTGCGCATCTCCACCATGACCGACCTGTCTCGACTACGGTCGCTGGAGATTGGGGTCTATTCGGAGCCAGAGCTGTTGGCGCAAGTAGCTGCGCGATTGACCGGACTAGAACGGCTGTACATCAAGATGGTCCCGCGGTCCAGTGGGGTCCGTCGTGGGGTCGCTCCAGACCGCGAAGAGATGATTGCCGCCGTGCGGGCTTTCCGTCCGTTGAAATACCTCCGCCTGATCAGCCTGCGGAGCTTCTCATCCCTCGATCGGATTGTCTCGCACCACGGTCGGGCACTGAAAGGGCTGAGCTTGGAGGCCTCGTACCGCCAACGAGAGCAACCTGACGATGAGGGCCACAAGTACCCCGTCAATGACGGCGAGCAGCTCCGGTACCTGGCTCGACTCTGCCCCGAGCTGGAAGAACTCCACCTCCCGCTGCTGCGCACGGGTGGCGATGCCCGCGAGTGCGATTTATACCGGGCAATCGGCCAGTGGAGCCATCTCCGTCAGGTCGTTCTTGACTTGGACTGCGATCCGCGGGTTGCTGGGGTGGCCGATGAAAGAGACGTTCTGGGTGACCTCACGTGTCTTCGGGAGATCCTCCACAACGCTGCCATCGACGAGGCGCTTGCCGCAGGCATCTTCAAGCTCATGTGTTCCGGTCAGGCTAACGAATCGCTCAAGCAGGTCCGCGTCAATCTCTTGTCACTTGGGATTATCTTCCCCCAGTCACTGGTCAACGTTCTCCGGCAAATTAGTCAGTCGTTCCTCGTCACCCGGCCTGGGTTACCGCCAACTGCGGAATTGCAAGTCCAGGCGGTTGGGACCGTCGCGTGGCAGCTGTGGCATGAATGGATCCTCGTTGACGACCCGTCCATGCGGACTCCGCCGCCGGTCCAACAGATACTGGAGGAGTGGTGGCCGCTCAACTCGGATCGAAATCGCAGTAAGAGCTGGGAGGAGATACCGCTGCTGGTTAAGAGCTTTCCTTTGGAGGCTGGTATCGAGCGCGACAGTGATGCGCGAGAGAATAGAGGCAGCAGCATCGGAGACGCGAGCAGCTGAGTAGAAACTACCATCCGATCGTCATGTACAGTACCTACTCGTCTTGTGACGGAGGCTTGGATGCCTGCCATTAATACGATATACCGCTAGACTCTGTGTCTACTAGTTCAACTTAGTAGCCTCAATATCACCATCATTAAGTCGAGCTATGAGCCTTTTTGCTCGGTCAACTGCCTTCCATTGGAACCACCCTCTCTTCATCAGTTCTTAATGTCTTTCACGGCTTTGTCTATTCAGAGATGGTGTGATCCCTTCTTCATACGATGATCAATCCTTTTCGTCGGGGAGCGTAGACCATAATATCTCCTCTCCTCACCAGCCCAGCTAACCACCATTGCATCCAACCAGTGCGTTTCACTCACCACCGGTCTATTCCCACGAATCGACCTTTTCATTGATTCAAGTTATTTTCTCTTGGTAAAGGAGATGAAACCTGACGGATTGAGCTCAGATCTGCCGGCGCTCTCGATGCGCTTTTCTCAACTCTGACATTGCTCACTTTGTTGCATTGACTACTTTAATGCTTTCCTTTCCTTTCCTTCTCTTTGCTATTTCTTCTCAGAATGGCGAAACAAGAGCAGCTCAGTTAAGAATCCTCAAATGTAAGTCTCTTAGGTAAAGTCCCTTCTTGAAACCGGAAATGGGTATACTGTAGATTAGGGCTGTCGATGTCATTTACCTTCCACAACGCGGGGCTGAAAGACAGTACTTGACTTTACCTTGCAGAGCAAAAACCAAATCCCACCTGTTCCCTGTACCAACACTACCCGCCGCCCGTGCCCTTCTTCGGTACGCGCGCGAACCGCGAAAGGAAGAGGGCGGATTTAACATCGATGAGTCTGAGACCTGAGAGGTTTATCCCAACACCTCGGGCATCCCGTCCTCGCAGCGACCAACGTCTCTCCCCCGACGATCCAATCAACCAACACCCTCGACCCAAGACAGAAGAACTTCTACACCGGCGAGCGATACTTGGACCTCGATGACCCAGTCCTCCGTGAGGTACTTGTGCTTAGAAGCAGACCCAGTCATAGACTACCAGATACGATCATCCTGCGTGTTGAGCATAACGTCCGCGATCCACGCCCCGCTCCTATAAAATGGCATGACACCACACCAGTGAATCAGACAGACATGAAAATACTCCGCCAGTCAAGACGCGGAGACCCCGCTCTCTAAAAGCAGCAGACTCGCATGGATGGGATGGGGACACTGGCAAACAAAACCGTTCGCATACATCGCAGAAGGCGCAGTTGTGTAGGGGCCAAAACAAAAAAAAAAGGGGGGGGGGGACCAACAAGGTTCGATTCCCCAAGACCGAACGGCTACTCTGGGGTTGTCGAGTAGAGCAATCCAGACTTGGTGGAATTGTATAGTAAATTTCGGGTCTGTGATGTACTGTACCCATTAGTCTGGGACTGAAAAGGGCAGAAGTGTGTCAGTTAGGTACCTAAGAAAGTACCTCTTCAGGAAGCCTAGTCTAATTCCATCCGGCAACGCCTGTGCACCGTGGACATAAGAACATGTTATCATTCCAAGTAAAAGAAATAATTTAATGAAAAACAAAAAAGCAAATTAAGCTCAACCCCCCTTAGAGAATTCCATTTTCTAGAACAAAGACCAGAAAATCAAGGTTGATGCACGTGCTATGCATGCCCTGCAGCGGCCTAGGTAGTAGTATAAGCCCCCCTCCAGCCAATCAAAGTGCAGCATAAGTGTACAATCTCAAATAGTACGTTCCTATTGGTCGGATGACAACTATACCACACCTGATAAAAATGGAATACCTTAGGAAGAACAATTGAATCAATCTCAGAATCCACAATTGTACTTATTCTGCTCCTGTCAATAGACAATCACTAGGTGAATAAAATATTGGAGCTAAATAATACTGAGTTGTAATTAATTTTGACTTACTAAACTACCTAGTAATCAGTTATAACAATTACACTAGTATAGAGATAATATTCCCTTTGACTGCAGTCTCTATTCCACTCTTCCCCTTGTCTTAGGCTATTAGGCCCTCCAATGCACATGCTATACACACCTATGTTCTACCGATGCCACCCCCACTCCCCATCGAACAAGACACCTGCTGAGTGGTACTGAGTCGTCCTCTCCCACCCTTCGGACCACATGTCTCCGAGTGCCATTGTCTGCTGTAGAACCTGCAGATCCCAGAGCCCGAATGAACTACCTCGAGCGATCATACAAGGGACGAGGGCTTGGGCGTAGTTTCTCTACTTTAATACCCCAAGACCCACCAGGCCTACACAACTTCCCATGGCAATACAAAACACACCGAGTCCTCATTATCAACTAAGCTTTTGTTCAATGAGAAACCTTTAATGTAACATACAAGTCATCAGAGGGGGGCATGGTGTTTGGATGCGAACATAAAAGACAGAACCACACCAAAGAGACCGTTGCCAAAACAATGGAAACGAATCCTGACGTCTCAAAAGTCATCCCTCACAAGAACCACAGCCTATTCCTCAACGATTGAGCGGGACCATCCACATCCACACACGCACACACATCACCAAACGAAAGACAGAGGAAAAGAAAGAAAAAGAACAAAAACCGCCGTCATCATACACCTTCATCAAACATAAAATAAACAGGGTATGCCCACGCCAACGCTATGCGAGTCCTTGTACAGAAACAAAATAACAGGGGGAAGAGGGTGGGGGGGAGGAAAAAGTCAAGCATAGCAAGATATGTACCAGGAAATCAAAGAAGGAAAGTATTCTTAGATAATATATGATTCTTTCTTATTTATTTTGGCTTGCGCCAGAAGTATTGCTGCAGAGGACCAGTCAGCTGGGATCGCTATCGATAATCGATTGCAAGGGTCATTCATACCTTGTGCTGCTTGCGGCAGTTTCGGAGGCCGGGTTTCCGGAGATCATGAACAACGGCCTCCCGTCGCATATCGTCCTCATCAAAGTCCGGGATATAGTAGTATTCACTCTCCAGAGCCTTCCCCGCGGCATCCTTTCCTTCACGGGCGACTTTGCCAATGCACTTCGTGGTATCCAGAATCGCACGGATCTCTTCTCTCGTGGGTCCCTGTCTCGAGTGACTGTCCCGTTTCCACAGGGCCGGCGGAAGGTTGTTGAGGATGGTGGAGAAGGGCGTCGAGGAGAGACGGGAGAAAGCCAGCTGGTTGACAGCGTGGTTCTGAACGCGTTCACCACTTTCATCAAGCGGCTGTGGCTTGACCGGTGTGGCATCCTCCTGACTATCGCCATCGGCAGCGGACTCTACGGTCTTGGTTGTTTGTTTCGGGGATTTGGCGTGCTCAAGGCCCTGAGACGAGAGCTGATTGCGTGGACGAGCAGGCTGCAGTGGGGACTCGTCTGCTGTGAAAGAAGCCATCCGGGGCAGGAGGTTCTCGCCGAACGGTCCAAAAGAATGAATGATAGGGTCATTCTCCTCGTCGTGATCCGAAAAGTCGTCATGTCTACTCAGGTCGCTCAGATCACTTGACTGTGAGCTCTGCAGGAGGTCCTCCACACTGGAAGAAGACGTCTGGGTATCATCGGCAAGCAACGACCCGGCAGATACGGGGCGACGAACAGGCGAGCCCTCGTCTTCGTACACGACCACAGCGTTCCGCGAGCGTGTCGGGGTATACAGAGGAGAGGATGGCGGCACCAGAGACTTTACAGCGGGCGAGGGGGAGACTGGGGATGCCAGGCGTTGGCGTTCGACCGCAGGGCTGTCATGGATACTCCGAATTGATTGCCCCTTGCGTTGTTTAGGCGTAGTTTCCTCTTCCCAGGTCTGTTCTGAATCTGTGGAGGTATAGTCCTTCTTATCATTCCGAGGCCACTGGACGAGCACGCGAGCCTCGTGGACGTCGATCATGATGTCAGCGTCCTTGATATCCGAGGTGAAAGTCTTGCCCTTGCCCAAGTCGTAGGTTTTCCCCTGGCAGTGTAGCTTGATTCCGTTCCAACCCAGGCACATAATCTCCACCGTATCACGGTCGAATGGGTTAGGGGCGGGCTTATATCGGGCTTTGACATGGACCCTTGAGATCATCCGGTTGGCCGCAAGTTGGTGATGACACGAGGCACTGGATCTCCCCATCAAGACCGGCTCACCACTCTCAGGCAGCATCAATTCGGGGACGGTAGACAGAGGGGTCCGTTCCGAGGTCGAAGTAAATGTACGTCGAGAGGCCGGACGCGGCAGAGCCATTCGGGGAGGGGAGGAGGACATGATATGGGTCGACGAGGTCGGGACCGGAGTGGGATAGGTTGAAACGATGCCATGGTCTTCGCGTGCTACACGCTTCTGTGGTCGGGGCAGGGACGGGGACGAGCTCAATGGCTCGAAAGCAGGCAATAGGGCCGCCGGACGCTTGATACCTGCCACAGGAGCAGCTGTACTGCTCCTTGGCGGCGAGGACTCCATGTTGGCAGACTTGTCCTTCGCGTCGTACACGTCTGGGACGAAGCTAAAGTAATTAAGATTATGGTCACTCGAGAAGCTGCAGAGGG
Source organism: Aspergillus aculeatinus CBS 121060 (assembly GCF_003184765.1). NCBI lineage: Eukaryota > Fungi > Ascomycota > Eurotiomycetes > Eurotiales > Aspergillaceae > Aspergillus > Aspergillus aculeatinus. The sequence goes on from NW_020291484.1 coordinate 580,933, forward strand.
ATTGAGTCAAAGATCCCACAGATCAATTGGAGACCTATCTGATCGCGTCGAGGACAAGTAGGAGGAGGAGCAGAGGAGAGGGGGGGTCTCTATGTTCTATAGGAGTGGAAGATAGCGATTGGGAGGGAGGTGACGACTTGGTTTCGTGCAGACCAGACCAGAAGGAAAGTAGTTGACTAGACGCGGAGACAGAAGCGTGTCAAGGACGAGCAAAGGAAGGGAAGGAGCACTGAGGATTCATCTGCCCCAAGATGACAGGGTCCAGGGAGGTTGGGTCAGTCTTCGAGGAGGAGGAGGAGGGAGGAGGGGGGGGTTGAGCACAAAGCACAAAATGTTTCGACCGTAGGGGAAAAAACGAGAAACATTGAAGAAAAGGGTGAAAGGATGTGTGGTGTGTGGTGTGTGGTGGAATGTCTGCCCCGGAACGGAGCGTCTCGTCCTTCCAGCGCGGAAATGCACGCTTACAGTCCGAGACGCGTTCGATAGGCGCCGGGCGAGAGTCTCAGAGCTCCACCACCGACCTTCGCGCAGCAGCAGCAGCAGCCGCCTCGAACGAATTGCACTGACAGCGCATGGTTGGTATTTATAAATGGGGGAAAGAACAGGGAGAAAGAGTGGCCAGGCCCAGAACTGGCAATGGCTTGCATTTAGTTAGTCTGTCACTCTCTCTCTCTTAAGATTCAGAACACTCTGCGTATTGTTGTTGATTTGTTTCAAGGCAAGGGATGGGCCTGAGTTCGGAGCCTCGACACCCCAGGCAGTCAAGGCGCGTCGCTCACTCGAACCAGATAACGCGTGTCACGTGATGACGTGTCACGTGAACGCGTGACGCCTTGCCTCGTCGGTGGCACGCTAGTCTGCCTCCGGACTAGTCATGCCAAGGCCGGGGGCTGTCTGTCAAGTCACTGAATTATTGATGACCTCAACAGTCATTGAACACAAGCGCTGCACCCTTAAGCCCAAGCTGGAGCATGCCTGACCCGATCCAATCTTGACGTCTTGCACAACTCCCTGACATGTACTAAAACCTGCTTGCGCCTCCGCTGATCACCCTCCAGCCTCCGGTCCCAACTTCAGGAAAACTGAAGATGATGTGAGGCATGATGGTGCTTCCATCTCTTCACATTTCAATGACGAAAAGAACAAAATCACTGCCGACGTATCTTCGCCCCCAACCATATGAACTTTTCCCAGCCCCCCTCTTCCCTCTTACCAACCATCATCCAACCTTCCACAAGCACCTGAAAAGGACATAGTCTCTCCTTCGCTCTTTAATTCCAGCCCGATGCTCAACGGCATTGAAGTACTGCACTCCGTCCACCCCAGCTCTGTATCCCGAGCTCACCACCAGGCCGAGAGCAGATGCACATGCAAAGTACAGTCACTCACTCACTGTATGCGCCTACTAGCCCAGTATCACCTCCTCAACACCTAGTAAACTCCCACTACTTCCAGAATCGGCCATCCAAACGATTGCTCTCTCTTTGGAGCGAATGCACAATTCGCCCCTTCAACCAGCAAATCTTACAAAAAAAACAAACACCCACCCAACCGAATAAGACAAAGCACAAAACACACGCAAAGAAAAGACCCCGGTAGAAGTACTCGTACGAATAGCCCACACCGACAGACCACACAGTGGCACACACCCAGCCTCCCCAAGATCGGGGAGGGGATCCGCTCATGCAATGCACATTCCAGAACATTTTAAGACTAGATCCAGTCGACCGTGCATGACACGGGTGGAGATGCCGCCTGGGGAATGTAAGTTAACGTACACATAGGTTAAGACGTTCATTTGTCCAATCTCCATCGGCCACTTGAAGACACCAGAAAAAAAAAAACCTTCAGGCCTTTGTCAACCATTGATTGCTCTTGTCTTCTTTTCATGGCGTCGGATTTATCTTTTGTTCAATCGGCCGAAGATCCACCGAGCAAGGTTTTTTTTATCAGAGTTTCGAATTTCTGGAACTTTGTGGTCGGCGTCAAGGTCCGTGGTGGGAGGTGGATGCTGCTGCTGCTGCTGGATGGGGGCCCAGAATGGAGTGGGCACTGCAGCGATACATGCCGATACCCGGTCCCCCAGGCCCCGGGGAGATATCCACATAGTCTTCAAGCAATCGGTAGGGGATGCAGTGAACAGTAGCCGAAGTGGCAAGGGTAGACCAGTCCCCTCGAGCCGTCTTGCTCACGGGTAAATCTTGTTCAATGTTCAAGGGCAATTTCTAAAGGAAAAGAACGGGAATAACACTTGCATAGCTTTGAAAATCATCAAAGTGAATTAGTGGGTCATTTCGATCTGAACAACATGAAAAAGAAGTGGCACTACTGTACAGGATATCGCTAAATTACATCCCATCCTCCACAGAAAGATGAGAAGAAACTCCGCGGTGATCAAATGGGAAAATCAGTGTTACTTCAGCGTCGAGAAAAGTAAAAAAGCTAACCACAACCGCCCCCCAAACAAAGGAAGGGTGACGTTACAAATGTGACAGGTGTTGCAAGCTTTTCCACGTCACATAAGTATGAGATACTAAGATACACGAAGAAAGCAAGCACACTGAAAGGTGAATCATGATCAAGGGCGGAACAGAGGCATGAAAAAAAGGTCTTCTATTTGCAATTGTGCCTTTGTCGGGGTACGGAAAGGCCGTGGAAAGCCGGAGCCGGCACTTGACGACAGAGGCTCCCACGGAGAATTATCTACTTTAGTAGAAGACATAGGTGGCGGAGCCGGAGACGACCTCGACCTGCGGGTAAAATTAACAATCAGGCCAGGGACTTCCAAGGGGAAAGGAACCAAAGCAAGGGGTGGGGAACACTCACAGTGCAGCCGGAGTCGTTGGTGCCAGACTCGGAATAGAAAACACCATCCTCATACTTGCAAGAACCGCTCAGGTTGTCACCCTCGATCTTGACATTGTAGTCAAGCTTCTCGGTGGTGGTGGGGCTGTTCTGGAAGATGGACAGCCACTTGCCGTCGTTGACACCAACACCAAGGTTGATAGGGGCCCAGTTGCCGATGGCCTCAGAGCCGTTACCCCACTGGCAGCCCTTCTCGGTGGAAACACCCTTGGGGTTAACGTAGTACTGAGCAGAGGTAACCTTGCCCTCCCACTTGTAGTAGGTCTCGCCGTCAGGGCAAGTCAGGGGCTGGAGCGTGTTGTCGCCAAGGTGAAGAGGGATGGTCTCGGACTCGGTACCTATCAATTGTAAGCAGCTGTCCAGGTACTTTAGGCTGGTGCAAGACACTTACCAGGATAATCAGTACGGCAAACAGCAACACTCTCGCCGAGCGTGTTCTGGACGTGGACACCGCCGGTACCCTCAATGCAAAGCTTCTTGGACAAGGAAGTGTTGGTAAGGTAGAGCTTGCCGTTCTTGCACTGGATACCACCAACGGACTGTCCGGTAGATCCCTGGGTGCTGGGCCACTGGGACTTCTGATAACCCGCGGGGCAGGCGTAAGAGCACATGGCGCCGTTGGTGCAGCTATCACCGGATACACCAGTGGTGATCTCGGTCACGACGCTGCCGGAGATCGTCACGTACTGGATACCGGACCAGCCGCCAAGTCCGAGGTAATCGAGGGCGATAGCACCGTAGTCGGAGGGGAAGGTGTCGCAGTCCAATTCTCCATCGGGGAAGTCCGCATCCAAGCCGGTGGCAGTGGAAGAGCTAGAACTGCTGGCAGAGCTGGAAGAAGCGGAGCTGGAAGCAGCGGCGGTGGAAGAGTGAGCGCTGCTGCTGGAGCTCCAAGAGCTGCTGGAGGAAGTGGCCTTAGCGACAGCGACTTCAACGAACTCGGCAACGGAGCTGAGGGCAGGAGCCGCGGTGGTGGAAGTGGAAGTCGAGGCAGCGGTAGTCGAAGAGCTGCTAGCGCCGTTGCAAACATCAGGAACTTCCTGACCAGAGGCCCAGGTCAAGGTCTTGTCGGCGATACCCTTGCAGACTTCCTCGAGAGTGATAGTCTTGCCGTCGAGAACATAAGTGACCACAGTAGGACCAGCAACGGTGACAACCTCGGACTCAGGGTTGCGCTTATGATGGTGGCGGTGCTGGTGGTGGTGCTGAGCAGCCACCAAGGAGGCCGTGGCCAAGCTAACAGCAACGGCGTTCAACTTCATTGTTGTAGTTTTGTGTGTTGCACAAGTGCACAGCGGGGTATCGTGTTCAAAAATCGATGAACTCTGTATGTACCAACAAAGAATATCACATTAGTATGTTGGTCAAACGATCATCGATGGTCACGTTCAGCCAATTTCCTGGGCCAGGCATGGGGATCGCCTTGATCTCCGCCTTTCACCAGGCATATTAGGGATCATGAAGACCCGCGATGCGACTCATTAAGTGGAGTTCCATGCGGCTTCAGCCCACGTCGCGCGAGCACTCACTCATGAACATGCGGGTCATGGGGGAGGGAGTGAAGTATAACAATGAACAGTGGTAACCTACCGCAACGTCACGGCAAACCAGTCGCGCGCTCTTGACAGAAAGCAACAAATCTGTACACGAATTGAAGGTGCAGCGATTGAATATGAGAGGGTCAAGGAGTGGAAAGTGAGAAGAAAAGGAGGTTCCCGAAAAGAGCGTGCGAGAGAGAAGCTAGTCCCTCTGGTCGGACAGGAAGTTCTCGCGTGGGTAACAGGCGAAAGCCGGAGGGGAAAATGAAACGCTCAGGGAAGGCGAAGAAATTGAGGAGGGTCGCGAAGAGGGAGGAAGAGGAGAGAAAAGGGAACCGGAAGGGGAGATGAAGGGCAGGTGAAAGTACGGTAGAGAGAGTAGGTAAGCGGTTAGATCGATCCAGTTGGACTAGGGGGTGAGAATGGAAAAAGGAAAGGAGGGGGATAACAAGACACTAAAGCGTGCGCGCAGGCCTTTTTTTTTCTTCCAGGGGTTAAACTAAATGCAAGAGAGTGTAGTGGTGTGTGGCACTTTGGCCGTGGAGAAGAGAGTGGACAGACCAAAAGAAAGGCAATAACATTACACTAGTCAGTCGGCCATCGTTGGTGATAATAATAATGGGGGGGATAAAAAAGAAAAATAATATTAATATTAGGGGGGCCCACATGGTTAGTGTCCGGTCATGATTCAGTACTCGGATATTACATTTCCAGTATTTGGACTGTATTCAATTTGATTGTGATCTCTGGCTATCATGTTAATTAGTATGATCAGAGGTACAGTCCCTATAAGTTACTTCATCTTGATACAAAAAGTCGTTTAGATAAGGTGGACAGAGATCTCAAGAATGTATAAGGCACATTCCGGTATGTGCCTTCCCCCTGATGACAGGAGACCGGAGACCCCCAAAGATCCCACAAGAATTTGACATTCTACAACTTGAATTGCCTTCAGACAACAAATAGGGGGCGGTTAATAGAAAACTCTCCTTCCCCCTCCCCCCAAGCCAAGTCCACCAGGATCAGCTCGCTCAAAGAAAGACCACCCACAAGGCAACGTGAAGCCAGGAAGTGGGGATTTGGGGAGAGGGGCCAGGTTCCATACTAGAATAACACTCACAGCCCAGCCAATGTGTTTCTCTTCTGTTTCTCTACCTTTGAAGAGAGAGAGCCAAGACTCGGGGTGACTGTCTGGAACAAATCCAACAGTGTTGAGTAACCGAACTTGGGGAGGATTCGCAGGCCGGGCATTAAATCCTTGCCTATTTTTCTTCCACCGCCAGCAGCATGTTTGGAGCTTTCCTGTTCCTGACACGCTTTTGCTTGGCGGTTACCGAAATTAATTAAACCTCCCAGCCAATTGAGGGTGAGATTCGGCCCTCAGCCGGTGGAAATCAGACTTTGTCCCCATTCAGGCACACCAATCACCGGCTGAGGCGCTGCCGAACCATTGCCACAAATCGGCCTACCATGGCAATGTCTCATGTCCGATCTTCATGTTGGCCTGCATTAGTGGGCGCAGTCGGCCTGGCGGCAGGAAAACTGAAAGCGAAGATCAAGAAAGTGTTATTCAGCAAGTCAGACATCCAGGACAACAACAAAATCAACATCAACAAACAGTTGCACTGCCTGTTGTTCATTGTACTGTACTAGCCAGGGTCCATCTCATCGATCCCTTCTCATAGTTGGCAGGCGCAAAGCGCTTCGGGTAGTGATGTAACCCCTCTCCAGTATTCTGGATCTTCAACTGTTTCAGCCTTCGGCAAACCCCAACCTTCAGTATTTGTTCTGTAACGCCATTACCCATGACCACCTTCGTACTCTCAACTCTTTTAGAGCCAAGCAAGTTTAAACCACCTACTGGATGGATCTGCACAGTGCGCGAGTCTGGCCGAATAGGGGCCCTCTGATATTTTTAACCCTTTCGCAAGCCGACCCTCAAGCCCTTATGCTCGGTATTATAGCCTCCAGCCTATCTGCGGAACCCCTGCAGCCGTTGTTAAACACCCTGCAAGTGAGATGATCAGGATCCCTGGCGACCGATCCGAGGCACTTTACATGTCATACGTTAAGATCGTCAACAACACCAGGTGGCTGAAAATAAGTATAATTCCCCATCTATAGTAGATATCAATTATACTTCACGGCATTGCTCTAAGACATTGTTGATGTCCTCGATGATGACGAGTAGGTATATTCAGGGGCAGCTTCATGCGACTCGGTAAGGGAGACGGATTGCTCTCTCTCCGTACTTATGAGATGATTGCAAGTCTGTTGGCGTAGGCAGTATCTCGATCACAGTTTCGGGTGCTTGCCTGGTTATACTGCCGGATTCAAATGCAGGTCCATTGCTACTCTAAATAAATATAGCTTGAGGCTACTACCTGTCATCTGGGCGCCTGGTCTGCGCCTCAGGTCTGGCACAACAATGATAAGCGACGATGTCAGATCTCCCTTGATGCATATGTAGCCTGAGAGGCTGCTGGCCTACATTTGCTAGGTAATGGGAGATCCATCGGCTGCTCTGGAGACAACCGTGACGCTAGAACTACATTCCATGCGCCTTTACAGTCTACCGTGATCGATAGACGTGCAGTTGCCAGGCGCAATTATAGCAAGCCATTTCCTATACTCATCATTCAGATACGCATTCCTTGTCATGGGATTCTAGATTCTGTAACAGCCTCTGATGCGCTTAGAGCAGTAGGTGGCCATCTGAGCCAAACCCGACCGGTGATACTGAATGTTGGTCCACCAGGCAATAACCTAATTTGCCGATCTTGATCATCATAATAAGCTTACAAGAAAAGAGTGCCAGTAAGTGTGACATTTTTATCTCATCTGGCTGTTGGGATCTTCTTCACTGTTGTCGACTGATATTGGATCGAGATGCTCATTACAAGTGCGGGGTAGCCCGGTAATACAAAGGCTGCCATTTCTTGTTCAGGCTTCTGACCACAGAAAGACGGACAACAACATCAGACCCATGCTTATTTTGATCTTCATTACAGACTCGACTGCTTGCAAATGTACCAAGCATGTTTTCAACAGTGACAGATTGCTTGGCTAAATTAAAAGCTTTTTCTCGTCCACAGAATAGAAGCTTATCAGAAGATATATCTCCGTGGCAAGCTCTTCCGCTCGACAAGGGCGGGTCTTGAAGACACCAGCACACGAAAGATACAAGCATTGTAAGAGTCTCTATGCTGAGCAAATGAGAAGTCACTGCTTAAGCCATACCAGCTGTCCCAATGCTGTACATCACTGCTATCTGCATACATCTTACGGATGGCTCATCCCTGCACGGTACCTGCATAACAAGGCAGATTTCATATCCAGGAAAATGCGCAAGCTCCCGAGCCAGCAAAGCACGATGCGACTCGCCTATCAAACCTGGCCCGCTGTTTGAGTTTAACAACACGACCAGGGCAGCCTCTTTTTCAGCCCCTTTGCCCCCAAAGCCGTCCTCACAACACAACAACTCCCCGGCTACCACGCATTAGGGGTCCAAGCTGACGAGATCGCTGGGGAGTTGCACAATATCTACCTGGACCCTGAACACGTTCATCAAACACAACCAACATAGCATAATAGTTACAGTTCGCCGTATGTTAAAGGAGGATGACTTTTGACACAATCTTTTCCCCCCTTCGTCGACAACATCGTCCCCGTGTCCTACAGATTCCTGCCAGGAAGAGGACTCTCGCATCGCGCCTTAGCCTAAAGCTTGGCAACCGGAGACTACATCCAGGCTGACTCGTTAGGGGCTACACAGGGAGTATAATGTGCCGGTTACCACGGAGTTCTGTCTCCCCAGGGGCACTCGCTGATAGCAACCTACAGGCTTGCGTGGCTTCACCGGGAATTTGACGTGGGTTGTCTGATGCCAAGCAGTCTGCAGAGGTTGACCGCGTGGTTGCTTATTCCCCATATTCTCCTCGGCCTGCCCGTTCTCCGCTCAATTTACGGAGGGTTGGAGCCGATAAAGTCAATAATTTGGGTGGAGAGAGGGTGTTGGCAGTTGAGTTCGTGTTAGATGATGAACAGTCTACCAAATTGTCTTTGGTCAGAGAGCAGGGCCAGAAGGCTACTAAGGTATAGGGGGGGGAGATAAAAACCCCGAGGTGAGTGGAGACGAGGGGGGGGAAGACTGAAAGAAAAGCATCCAACCGAGACTTGGTTAGCTTGATTTTCCACCGGCGGGGACCAATCTCCCAGATACAGCAACCGTACCTTACTTTCAAACCAACGCACTAACCGGGCTGCAGGGAGCGCTAAAACAAACCTAAGTTGAAGGATGGGGTCACACTACGCCTAACCCGGTATATTGTGAGGGGCACAGGCGTGGGATTTATTTCCACGCATGCTCGGTCTCTCGTGCCATGTCTGAGCTAGTTGCTACTTTACTACTAGACTAAAGGCCTGTTGAACTCATTGTTGATTCAATAATCTACCCCCATAACTAACTAGTCGCCGTTGCCCTCCTGTCCAAGGCAGACAGACTATTAGACCTCGGAAAGTAAGCTAAACCCCCCCGAACAACTCAGCTATTGACGTGGACTTGACCATCGGTGTGTGGTACGGGAGATGACTGCCCATGCTCTCAGCCTATCGAAGTATTCGAAGGGAGCACTAGCATTGAAGCATTGAAGTTTAAGCTCAAACTCACCTATCATTCGAATCAGGTTGCTTTGAGGATGGATGTAAACAGACGGTCATAGTTTGTTGGAGCGGCACCCGAGACCCGAAGGGAAAATCTTAATCCGCGGTAGCATCACGCATTATTGTTTCAGGCACCGATGACATCGGTTTGGTCCTATCATCGTCTATCTGTGCCTGAATCACCGAACCCTCTCCTATCTACCTCACAAGCTTCTCTCTGTTGTTCCACCAACTGTCTCATGTGCCGGCGACAAGTCGACTGCTCTATATTAACGCATTTTGCGTTGGCCCCATCCGGAGAATTGGGCGGGCGACCAACCGGACGAACGATGAGCACTGTCAAGCAACGCTATCCCATTGTTACGACCGTAGCCTGCCAGTGCGTAGCCAAGATAGTTGTAGTCTCCGTAGTTAGTAATCGGATCAAATACGGAGTAGAGGACGGGAAATGGACATTCAATTCCCTAACCACTAGGATATTAACTTATAGGTCACTATCAGCTACACCAACCGAATCAATGGCCAGACATATTCGAAAAGAGGGTCGGTCGGTCATGTGGCTTGTGCTCGGTTCTGGTCCATTGCCAAGCGGAATGTTATGCCTCCTTTTTTTTCTTCTTCTTCTTGCGTGAACAAGAACTCTCTGCAGGTTGAAGAAATACTCCGAGACCAGTCCCTGTTTCCCTCTCGCTGCAATAATCCACATGGTCAATGCGCATGGGTTGACTTACCTACCACTATACTGACTATTTGCTCATAGTATTCGATTGCTGAAGACTGTCTGGGCCTATTCGTCGTTTATTAAACCAATATCCAGCATGTGGCATCATTCGTCCCGGTTGTCTTTCCCTCACCGCTAACTGACCTGCCTTTACAGTTGTCTCTTTCGCTGACCGGGCATCCTTCGTTACGGTCGTGTGCGATGCAAAATCGCTGGCTCTGACCAATTCAGTTTATGGTGATGGTGAAACCAGTCGAGTATCTATTCGAGACCTTCTTGAGAAACCGTTTCCAAGATTTTAATTACCGAAGCATCATCTTGGCTCTGGATAGTCTTTCAGTCCCCGAGACTCAGTAGTCCCACAGCTAATTGCTTGTCTTGTGCGCAGTTTCTAATGAACAACAGCGATTATCCATCCCTGGCTGGTGCGCGGGTGGAGGACGCGCATATCCGGAAACCCTTGACAATACTCCTAGGATGAAACATGCAAGGGACTGGCCGCACATCGTGAAGAGAAGCCCGTGAAGCATCACGTTTCCATCACCCAAGGCCTGCGTGGTCTTCGGGGATTGGGACTCCTCGTCACCTCGTGGCCTTGAACAAGGCAAGTGGGCATTGACTTGGAGTCGAAAGACCCAATAGCTCAGAGCCACGCCCCTGCGTAAGCCATCAACTCGACCCCATGTAGACAATCATAAATGACTGGACTGGGTCGCCCAGCTCATCTTACAGACCGTCTCTTCATCATCCCACTGTGTCACGGACGGTTGGGGGGGGCGCAAAGCATCCGGAGATAGCCAGCACTCGCGTCGTCGCACTGCTCACATGTGACTCACTTGCTTTTTGACAAGATTTCTGACATGCCATTGTAATCGCGCCTGGAGTTTCAGACGAGAAAAGACAAACCACTGCTCATGTGATTTCCACGAGCATATGCAAGATCACATGACCCGGGGAGCAACGATGCCTGACTAAGCGTGCTCGCCCACCGCCAAGACCGGCAATAAAGTGGCTACCGCCTTCCCATGAATTTTTTTTTATCATTAGACTATCGCGGAAGTCGAGCCCTATCAGATTCTTGCAACATTTTCCATATCATCACCGCAAAAATGGGGTCTTCCACGGCTTTGACGACTAAGGCGACCTCTGGCACTCCCTACCAGCTCGACAAGAGCCAGGTACGTAACACAGATCATGCGTTGTCGAGAAATCTCACATACAGTGGAGGAAAACTTCAACAACCCGCTAACGATGAGCATTCGTAACAGGTCTCGCGAGCATCCGAAGCACTCCTGCGCCACATCAAGACGACGCAGGCGGAGAGGGAGAAGAATGCGACCAAGAAGACGCTGATCGGCGACAACGACGAGGACTCCGATGGCGAGCAGACGGTCAAGAACGAGGCCGTGTGGCTCGTCCTCACGACCAAGAAGCACGTGGTCGACAAGAACCGCCTGAAGCCCGGCAAGATCCCGATCCCCCACTCGCTCAACACCAAGTCCTCGCTCAGCGTCTGCCTGATCACCGCGGACCCGCAGCGCGCGGTCAAGAACATCGTCGCCGACCCGTCCTTCCCCGCGCACCTGACCAACAGCATCGACAAGGTCATCGGATACAACAAGCTGAAGGCCCGCTACGACAGCTTTGAGAAATGCCGCCAGCTGCTCGCGGAGCACGACGTCTTCCTGGCCGACGACCGCATCATCATGCGCCTGGTCCAGACCCTCGGCAAGACCTTCTACAAGTCCAGCAAGCGGCCCATCCCCGTCCGCATCGCCGCGATCGAGAAGGTCGACGGCAAGCGGGTCAAGAAGGACGCCAAGGCGAAGAAGAGCAAGGACGAAGGCAGCGCCTTCGCCGCCCCCGAGATCGTCGCCCGGGAGATCGAGCGCGCGCTGCACTGCGCCCCCGTGCAGCTCGCCCCGGCGACCACGGCCGCCATCCGCGTCGGTGCGTCCAACTTCACCGCCGAGCAGCTCGCCGAGAACATCGACGCGGTCGTCACGGGCCTGACGGAGAAGTACGTGACGAAGGGATGGCGCAACCTCAAGGCGATCCACATCAAGGGCGCTAACACCATGGCCATGCCCATCTGGCTGGCCAGCGAGCTGTGGCTTGAGGACGATGACGTGGTCGAGGAGGGTACCGAGGAGGCGGCCAAGGCCGTTGCCGGCGGCAAGAAGCGCAAGCAGATCAGCGCGGGCGATGAGGAGAAGCAGCAGCAGATCGAGGCCCCCAAGAAGGCCAAGAAGGCCAAGGCCGCCGAGGACGACGAGGATGCCGTGACGCTGGCGGCGAGGAAAGAGAAGCTCCAGAAGCAGAAGGCTAAGGCGCTGGAAGATGGCGCGGCGCCTACGAAAGCCGAGGCTGGCGCTGGTAAGAAGAAGAGAAAGTCGACTTCATAATTGTCCTACGCTTCGAACTCTCACTCAATCAAGTCTATACCTCCGGTGTTGTTTTGATTTCCACGGATTTGTATCTGAATAAGCAATGGGTTGTTCTTGTCTACCGGCGCTGTTTTTCTGTTTCGCTTTGTCTCCAATCTTCCTCCATCTCTAGATTTAGAGTTTTATTTTTCTTTTTCTATCATATCAGGGCGTGTACCTCAATACCCCTTGGACGAATAAAAAAGAATAAACAGCAAAAGTTCTGTACATCTTACGGAGTCAACTGAATTATGACATATGATTGACATTGTACCGAGGATATTCTGCCTGGCACAGCCAAAGCTGGAGTAACCGAACCAGCCGTCCGTCGGGTGATTTGGCCGCCGGCGGGATCGGCGATTGTGACTGACTGGCCGAGCGGGCGGTCAAGCCATTCAATCCGACGATAACCTTCAATTTCACCTGAAAGACTTCCACCCATCCATTCCCCACCTTTCTTTCCCCTCTCTCTTCCTCTTCCTCTTCCTCTTCCTCTTCCTCTCTCCTCTCCAAGCTCTCCCCTCCCTAACCTCCCCACCCACTCAATCAATTTCGCCTACCTCAAGATGCTTCCTCTCGCAAGAAACTCGGTGCTGCGCGCTGCCCGCGCCCAGATCCTCCCCTCCACGCGCACCACCACCGCCATCTCCTCCGCCGCTTTCGCCCGCCTGCTCTCCACCCTCGCCGTGCTCGAACAGCGTGACGGCAAGATCCAGCCCTCCTCCCTGTCCGCCATCGCCGCGGCCCAGAAGCTCGGGGGCCCTATCACTGCCTTCGTGGCCGGGGCCAATGTGAAGGCGACCTCCGCGGCCGAGGCGGCCCAGATCAAGGGTTTGGACAAGGTCGTTGCGGTGGAGAATGAGGCCTACGAGAAGGTATGCCCGCCCCCCCCAGCTCAATCTCCAGCTCAGCTTCCGCTATGAAATATACTTCCAATCCCATATTCCAAGACAGCACCGATACTTTTACCTGATCACATGCTAATTTAATCTTGTCACAAAACAGGGCCTCCCCGAGAACTACGCCCCTCTGCTCGTCGAGAACATCCAGAAAGGCGAATACACGCACGTGGTTGCCGGCCACTCGGCCTTCGGCAAGAGTCTCCTGCCCCGCGTGGCAGCTCTGTTGGATGTGCAGCAGGTCTCCGATATCACTGGCATCGAGAGCGAGGATAGTACGTCTTCTCTTGCTTGTGTTCTGAACTTTCCCTTCATCCTATCTCCGGTGTCGGAGTCACAACTTAGAAAAAAAAAGCTCCCAACCCACCACCACAAACCCCGAAGCACCTCACCTCACCTCATCCTCCCACGTCCAAGAACTAATCATCCCCCCAAAATAGCCTTCGTCCGCCCCATCTACGCCGGCAACGCCATCCTAACCGTGCAATCGACCGACCCGATCAAGATCCTCACCGTGCGCGGCACCTCGTTCCAGGGCGTCGAGACGAGCGGCGGCGCCGCCGCCATCGAGGCCGGCAGCGACCCCAAGGCCCCCCTGCAGACGGAGTGGGTGTCGGAGGAGCTGGCCAAGTCCGAGCGGCCGGACCTGGCGACGGCGCAGCGCGTCGTTTCCGGCGGCCGCGGCCTGAAGTCCAAGGAGGAATTCGACCGCGTCATCGTGCCCCTGGCCGACACCCTGGGCGCCGCCATCGGCGCCTCGCGCGCCGCCGTCGACAGCGGCTTCGCCGACAACAGCCTGCAGGTCGGCCAGACGGGCAAGAACGTCGCCCCGCAGCTGTACCTGTGCGCGGGCATCTCGGGCGCCATCCAGCACCTGGCCGGCATGAAGGACAGCAAGGTCATCGCCGCCATCAACAAGGACGCCGACGCGCCGATCTTCCAGGTCGCCGATGTCGGGTTGGTCGGGGATCTGTTTGAGAAGGTGCCCGAGTTGACGGAGAAGCTGAAGAATCAGGCTTAGCTTTTTCTTTGTGTGTGTTTTCATTATTGCATGGTGTCCTTTTTGTGATGGCTTGAATTATTTCTGTTTGTTTTTATCCCCCCACCCATGAGATATGTTCGGGGTCGGCATTTGTTTATGAATCCTTTTCTTTATTGGTTTCTTGATGAGAGGTTTTAGATGAGATGGGTGGATCGGAGGAAGTATATACCAATAGGAGCAGCAGACCTTCACCTAACCGTACTCTGTGGTCAAGTTCCCAATAGATTGACACGAAGGCAGAACAAGTAGAACAGTACCTTCGCACCTAAGTATAAACTCGTTCAATGAAAGCCCCCGCCCGCCCCAGATCCCTTACCGTACCATAACCCATACAAACTAAACACCAGCCCTAACCTAGCAATACCATATACATGAACCACAAACCTCATTCAATCATTGCTCCCCAAAACCAGAAAGCGAATCTACAAATCACCCAACAACTCCGCCAAAGAAATGGGCTTACGCACCGCGTTCGAAAACCCATCATGGTACGTCACCCACACCCTTCTCCCGCTCTTGGACATTTCCGTCTGCGCCGCCGCATTCTTCTGATGAGCGTCGTCATTCTCGGCCCCCTCTGCCGCCGACACCGGCGGCTCCTGGATGATCCGTCCAAAGAAATCGCGTTTCACTGCGACGCCGTCTGCTGCGGCGCCGGGTTTCTTGGTTGTGTCGGGGTTGGGTTTCTGGGTACCATTGTTGGCACTGGATTTGGGGTTGGTGAGTTTGAGGCCGCCATCGGTTGATTTCTTCAGGGTGGTTTCTTTGCGGTATTCCTGGTCGAGGACTTGGCGGACGGCGTAGCGGACGGGGGCGGAGGCGGTGGTGGTGGTGGATGTGTTGGTTTTGGTTTGGGAGAAGGTGATGAGGGTGTCGAGGGGTCTGTTTTTTTCGCAGGTTAGTTGGGTTATCGAACTTGATGGGATCGTTGGGGGCGTCTGGCGGGGATAAAGGGGCAAAGGAAGGGTCAACGTACGGTTCCATTCGATAGGCCCATCCACTGTGCGCACCGCTGGCGCCCTCGACGCGGACCTTCTCGAACCGCACGCCGAGACCGGACATGACGCGCACGGCGGCCTGGACGAGCGCGCGCTCGCTCTCCTTGCGCACGCTGGCCACGCTCCGCTGCTCGCCGCTGCCGCGGACGACGACCGGTTTCACGTCCGGCGAGAGCATCTTGACGAGGTTGGGGACGAGGTCGAGCACTAACGACTCCGTGGATCGGAAGAGTCGACTCAACGGTGCCGAGAAGGAGGACTGGAACTCCGTCAGCAGGGCGCGGTTCTGCTTCTGGGCCTCGTAGGCGGCGAAGTCGGCGCGGGGCCCGGAGAATGGGTGCTCTTCCTCCGCGGCGTCTTTGTCGGCGTCCGCGGAGGAGGTTGTTGTTGTTGTTGGTGCTTTGGCTTTGCCGGAGGTCGAGGCGAAGAGGTGATGGAAGGCGAGGACAGGCTGGCTGAGGTAGGCGCTCAGTTCCCAGTCCTGGTGGGAGAAGATCTTGGAGGAGATGGTGTCGTGGAAGTGCAGCCATTCGTAGGCCGTGTTGGGTTTGGAGAGGAAAGTGTCGTCTTGGTAGGTCTGCAAGGGGTACGAGGAGAAGCACTCGGACACGCAGCGGTCGTGCTCGCCGCTGGCGTCGACCATCTCGCGCAGGCGGTTGATGGCATGGCGCTTGCGCAGGTCTGCCACGCCGACGGGGACTCGGGCCGAGTCGTCGTAGGGGTCCCGGAAGGAATCAGCGCCCACGGGGGCGTCGGCGAACCCAGCGCCTTCGGTGAAGACGCGGTCCACGAGGTCTCGGACACCACCGCGGTTCAGGCCCTTAAAGAACGTCCCGCCACCGGTCTTGTCGCTGAGGACTTTCTGCTCCAGCCAGCTGCGCGTCAGCCTCAGCGTGGATGGACACTCGCTGCGCAGCTTGTGCGCCACCCACTCGGCTGCAACAAGCACACTGCGAATGTCGCCTTCAGCCGTTCCGCTGCTTTTGACGCCCATCTGCTTCCTCCGGGCAATGCCCCAGGACGCCTCACAGAGACGCCGGACCCCGTCGTTATCTGCTGGTATGCCTTCAATGGAGAACACTCGCTTCATCCGCGCAACAACGTTCTCGATTGGCGCTTGGCGCACATGGATGATTTCAGCGATAGCAGCAGTCCGCAGCGGCCGGAGACTGGGGTGATAGACATCATTGCAGACCAGAATGAGAGGCCGCAGAAAGCGGAAGTTGTCGCCCTTCTTCTTCTTGCCAGTGGTCGACGTCTTCTCAGCCTTCCGTGCCGAATTCTTTTGATCCAGCATCACCAGATCGATCAAGGCCTTCATGAAGCCACCTTCACCGCTGCCCCCAGATCCGCTCACGACCCCGTCCACTTCATCTACAACCACGCACACCGGCCGTCCCGCCTTGCGCACTTTGTCCTCCCCGACCTCCACATTCATTCCTTTGACGTTCTCCGTTCCAAGGGAGTCCCGGATTCGACCCTTGACAACATCTCGACTCCGGTCGTCACTAGCATTGATCTCGAGGACCTCGTAGCCCGCCTGTCGAGCGCAGACATGCGCAAGGGTGGTCTTCCCCAGTCCCGGGGGGCCGCACAGAAGCAAGACCTTGCGGTGAGCCGGCTCCTCATCCTCGTTGTTGTCCTTCCGCATGGGTTTCTTCGCCTTCGACCGGCCCAGGTTGGGGAAGACAATCGGCTCCCACCCTTTCAGCCACCGCAAGACGTGTCGATGGGTGCGCTCATCGCCAATCAGCTCCGTGAACTTGCGTGCGCGGTACTTCTCCGTCCACATCGCCTTAGCGTGCTTACTGGCCTTGCTGTTGTGGCCAGCGTCCAGCGCGGGCTCGATTGACGGTTGGATCGTATGGGAGGGGCGTGGTCTCGCCACCTTCGAAGCACAATCTTCCTCCTCCTTCGCAGCTTCGTCCAAGAGCCGATGAATCTCAATACCATAGTAAGCTTTCTGAGCTCGACCAGGGGCCGGAGTCGAACGACCGGCCACGAGTCTTTCGTACGACACCCTACTCGCCGGCTTCTTCAGAGCAACATGATGCGTCTTGCCCGAGCAGGTCTTGATCTGGATCGACCTCGTCGGTCTGCGCGAGGGTAGCGACATGGTCGTGGGCATCGAGCTGCTCGGCTCCTGCAGCGGCGGCGGGGGGATCTGCGACGGCCTCGGAATGGCAGGCAGGTCGACGAGTGGCTGCTCAATGAGTTGCTCCTGCATCATGAACTGACTCTTGAATTGCGCATCATGCAGCGCCTCCAACTCATCCTCGTCGTTGTTGTCATCGTCGTCATCATCCAGAAACCCACCCATGACCTTCGGCTTCTTAGGCTCCGCAGCCGTAACCGACTGCATCGATCGCTCCGGACGCTTCGACAACGACGCCGACCCAGGCAGAGCAACCCACTCATCCACCCCACCTCCACCAGCATCCATCTGCTGCATATCCCGCAAGGCCTCCATCCCATCCTCATCATCATCCTCATCCTCATCGTCCAAAAACCCACCCATCATCCTCGGCCTCTTAACCACCTCCGCAGCAGCAGAATTCCCCCTTTCCTCAATCTTCCGCTTATGCGTCTCCGACACCCCTACCTCCCCCGCACCACCACCACCAGCAGCAGGAGCAGCCGCAGCAGGAGCAGCCGCAGCCGCAGGCGACGAAATAAACGGCATCCTCAAAACACCCGGCGGCGACGACGACGGCAACCAAGCCAACTCACGGACCGGCGAATCGAGTCGATGCTTTCTATGCTTTTTCGTAGGGGTATTGTCTATTCACGGCACAAAAAAAGCTCGTAACCTCTCATTAAATAATCAATCCCGGCTGTTTTTGCTTTCTCCCCCTGATAGGTATCGAACGCCCCGTCCCGCCTCAAAGACTCAAAAGAAATGATAGGGGAAAAAATGTACCAGGTCTTAGATCTTCGTCACTGCAGAACACATCCGAGAGATTCCACGCGCGATGCTGGATCACGGTCCGGTTGCGCGCGCGCTCCTGTCGCTGGAGGTCTAGGGCCTCGAGGTCGTCGGAGAAGGATTGCGACTCCGACTGGGGGTTTGCGGTTGCGAGGGGGTGTTGGTCGGGTTGGTCGAAGTCGAGGAGGGCTGGGTCGGTGTCGAGGTGGATGGTTGGGTCGAAGGAGGGGGGGATTGAGGGGGACGAAGAAGTTGTCGGCATCTAAATTTTTGGGTAGGGTTGTTGTAGAAAAGAGGAAAAAGATGCGTGTCGGAGAGACTGCGGTGGTGGGACTTGGACTTGAGATGCCTGCCGCCGCTATGCTATCTCCATCTGATTCAATGAGGAGCGTGGGTGTGGGTGTCGCCAAAGTGGTTTGGGGTTCTAATGGGGAATGATCTCTCTACACTCAGTTAATACTGCAAGACGCGTGGGGGGGGGAAGACGCGACGGGAACGCGCTAGTCCACTTCGGGGATGATGGAGTTGATGCCGCAGGTGCCAGCAGTGCCCCGTTGGAGTGTAGTGCGGTACCTTCACCGGCTTGGGGACTGAAATGTAGTTAGGGGTAGTTTCAGTTTGAGATTGAATTCTGCTTGAGGAGAATGGACAACTCTAGTGCTGCAGTGATCAGCCAGAAGGAGAATAGAGGATCAAGCATCCAAAGGCACCAAAGTCTCGAAGTTGGGTGTGACAACCTCTAGCCGCACCCTTCTATTAATGCCTACGTATACAATAGAACACAGAGAGCACCAATTTTGCCAGATCACATAATCACAAATCACTGATCTATCTCTATTCCATGTCGTCTCTCTCTTCCGGACTTGCTAAATGACCATAACACAAGAAAACATACAAGTACAGTGATTTTAGATACAGGAACTGAACAGTAAATAGGAGATATAGGGAGAGAAGGAGATGGTCCGTGATGCGGGTTCATAAAGACCAATGACCAAAGAAATTGCAACGTCCATTCCCAACAGCAACCACGAATACACGGATTGGCTTGAGTGGCTGGCTGACAAGGCCGACGCACGCAAGAAGAGGACGAGAAACAACGAGGCGAGGGTGGGGGTATAAGATATAGAAACTCATTCATATACTGATACACACGGCGCGATCCCGCTTACCGCATGAATCTCCTCCGTGGTTTCGGTTCAATCCACACCCAGCCTTTGTCACTCCTACAACTTCAGTTCGTGATCTCGTATGATAACAGACTCGTTGACACAGCTGCTTAGTTCTTGGTCTGCTCGGGGGCCTCGTTCTTGGCCTCCGTGTCGTGCCACGACTTGGGAATCAGCTCGTTGCTCTCGGGGAGCTCACCCTTCTCCGCAAGCTGCGACTTGGTCTCAGCGTTGACCTTGTGTGCGCGGGCGTGCTTCTCATCGGGGGTGGAGGAAGCATCAATCTGAGCAGCGCTCACGGGCTGCTCATCGCCAGGAGCGGCGGGGGCAACCTGACCCTCAGCGGGGGCCTCGTCGTCTTCCAGCTCGGCACCGTAGACCTCAGGATATTGTCTGAAGCAGTTTTGCATAGCCCTAAGGGGGGTTACTGTTAGCGGCGCTCTAGGACCCGACAGGCGGAAGGTTTCCGTACTGGAACTTGTCAATGCAGTCAATGCCCTTAGGCTCCTCAGTGGAGAAGACAAAGCAGCTAAAAGCGGCCTTGAAGTCCTCTCCGCAAGGTCCGTGGGCCATGCCGCCGAGGCAAGGGCAGTCCCAGTTGATCTCGCCAGTCTCCTCATTGAAAGCAGCTTCGTGGCCGGCTTGTTCCTCAAGTTCCGCAGGGTCGATCTGAGTGGGTTCGGAAGGTGGCTGAGGCGCAGCAGGCGTGATACTGGGGGTGGGGTTGGGGGTGGGAGTGGCAGTGGGAGCCTTCTGCTCACGGATCTTAGGCTTCACGGAGTCGAGGGTCGGGAGAGATTCTTCGGCGACAGCATCAGGCTGCGGTTGGGAGCGGAAGGAGACTAAATGCAGGTTGTCAGTCAACTTCATTCGCTTCTCGGTGTCTAGTCTTCTTTCTCCAGGGTGACGACATAGCTCTGATCTCGGAACGATGACCAAGCTTCGGGAGGAAAATGTCGGAACAGCGGACAATACGTACATTTCGGGTCTTGCGCGAAAACAGGGCTGGTGTTGTAGTAGTAGATTGCGCCAGCAGCCAGACCCAGACGCACGATGCCTCCCTTCCAGCTTCTCGACTTCTTGTCAACGGGAGAAGTGCTTATCAATCGTCTGCTGGCCGGGCCACGGACTGGGACAGCGGGCGCGCGGAGGACGACCCGAGCTGCGGAGCGGAACATGACGGGAATTAGAGGGAGGGATATCAATTGAGAAGTGGAGTAGAGAGTGGTATCAAAAGAAGGGGAGAGGCATCAATGCCCGACGAAAGCGACGCTGAATGAGGTGGTAATAGACAGTCAATGGATTGGAAATCCAGTGCGAACTGCGGAGAAGAATGGACGGAAGGTTGGCAAAATCGACACCTCAGGCATCATACTTACCGCTTTCAGAGAGGGGCTAGTCAGGCTGGCACAACCAATCATATTGCATCATAGTTACGCTGTACTTCAACGACGTGTGCGATTAGTACCTGGTAGGTAGGTAGGTACCTCAGGGCTATAGATGGCAGAGTCCTTTAGGGTGGAGGACGTACGTCCTGGCTTTTCACTCCCAGTACTCATTCATGTAGTCGAAGGGAGAGTACTAAATGATCAGGCAATCCTCCGTCAGTATATGCCTCTATAAACAATGAATCCAGCGCTAGATGAGGGATGTCCAAGGCCACTTGAGTATTCTCTGTAGATCCAACCCCATGTCTCTCGTGATCTTCACATACTCTTGAGGTACAAATGTGCGGTTGATATCCATAGAATATGCCCGATGCGCACAGACAGCCTAATTGAATGGGTGGAAGACTTCGCCCGCAATCTATAGGACGGAAGAGCCGAATGATTGGTTACTGACGCACCAGATGCGCTAAACCTAGAATGGTCACTCATCGCGATGTCTCCACCAGGCACGAGGATGGCCATGGCTATGCTGTGAGCTTTCACGCGAGCAGAAAAAGAATTCGAAGCGATGAAAGAGGGAGAAAAAGTCTAATTGAAGATGGTGTTAGTATATATAACCGGGCTGAGCACTCCACCTTGGTGTCGTCGCCTGGTCTTCTCCTCGTCTCCTGCTCTATACTTCCGTCCATTCTTTATACTTCGCTGTGTTTACTGTGACCTAGTTGACTTTCAACATGGTTGGCTATAATCCCAATATCGCCATAATATCTCCAGAGAAGCGGCACGTCGCCATAGTTGAGGTTGTCCTATTCTCGATCATTCAGCTGGTCCAATTCCTCATGAGGTACAATCAGGAATGGCGTTACTGGCACCATAGGAAACAGAAACGCCCTGCGCGGTGCTTCTTGTACTCATGGTGGGGGCTGTTGGGCATATTATCCCAGAGTATGTACACCATAGTGTACTAATAACATGCACTGACCTCCGTCAACCTAGTCCGGATCGCCGACTCGGCCATGGTGATCTCCAATCGCCATCCAAACGAGTCAATGCTTATAGCAGAATCCGTTCTGCAAAGTATTGGGCTCTCGCCTCTCTTGTTTGAAGTGAGCCTCGTTCTTTTGCGAAGGTAAGACAAAAGAGAAGGACCAACCGTTGAATTTAGACACGACTGACAGCAACTCTCGAGCTACAGTGGACAAGCAGGTCGCACCGGCCCCGGAAACTCCCGCTTCCCCAAACATGTCCGCTTCCTCCTCCACTTCTTTCGCTTCCCGGTCATAATCTCCATTGTCCTGGTAGTGGTAGGCGAGTGCATCGGAATCCCTGGCTGTATGTATGCTGGAGGAGCCGTGTTTGCCGCCACTTTCTGTTTTGTGTGTGGTCTGGTGAGCTGGCTGGCGGTGACATATCGTCCCGTCCTCTCACCAGCCGGACACAGCTGTGTGTTGATAGTGCTGGGTGCTCTTCCTTTTCTGGTGGTCCGCGTGGTCTACTTCCTGCTAGCGGAGTTTGGTCCACGGAAATACAGCCCCATCGACGGCAGTGAGGGTGTTATGGTGGGCATGGGACTAGTGACGGAGGTCTTCATTGTCATTATCTTGCTGCTAGCTCGTGCCGTAGCGGAGCCCCTGTGGCCCATTAAGGGAGGCCCAGCTGACCCAGAGGTCTAAGCGTATAAATTGGGCGGCTGTTTCTCGGGTTAGCCATGGGTAGATAATTAGACACTATATATCGTTGAGGTTTTATGTTGTGATCATCCGAAGTTCTGTGGACGCACGGCCGCGTACACTTTCGAGAGCCTTTCCAAACGACCCTCGATCCAAGCCCTCGTAGCAGGATCCGCAACTTCATAGGCCACCCTCAAGGGAAACCCCATGCGATATGGTCCCAGCAGACCCCGAGCATTGTACTCAACCGACTTGCAGATCTGGTCTCGGAAATAGACAACGGTGGCGCTGTGATCACCAGGATAACCGCAGACCCTCAGTATCTCGTGTATGATTATCATGTAAGAGTAATACCCGCAAAAAATAGACGCGGCGCTCTCATTTGAGTACTCGAGCACAGTAGGATAATACAGATCCCCTGACGCAGATCGAGTCTCACCAGGCAACGGCGTGACTGCAGACAAATTGGCGAGCCATTCGGATAATTTACTCTGCATGACCAAGGCTTGGAAGAGCAGATCACCCGCTTTGGCGACAGAATCCGGCTTAGTGAAATCTGCGTCTTTGAGGTCGTAAAGTTGATGCACAAGACCGGGCGCAGAGGTGAAGTACGCGAAGAACTGTTCGACCAGGTTCGCAAGATCGGCACCCAGGCCGGAATTGGGGTGCTGCTTCATCACAGTGTGCCATTCTTCCAAGGCTAGAAAGCAGCGCTGCCCGGAGAAGAGAGAGTACATGACTATCAGACCCCGAGCAGCTTTGAGCAGCACATGGTCGAACTCGGTGGTGCAGCGAGCTGCTCCTCGTAGCTCCACCAATTGGCTCAATCCTTTAGCATGTTTCATCCAGGCATCTGCGTCGTGGACATTGGTGAACAACTTATGTGCATTAGAGTCGTTTGTGATGAAAAGACATGGCACGCAACTCACCTCGTACAGACAAAGAAGCATTACAGCACAGAACACCTCGGGCGAATAACATTCCCGGGAGTTGCCCAACGAGGTCCGCAGTCGATACAAAGACTCAACGTACAGCTGTCTCGCATACTGCGCCGCTTGCGGATCACTCGTCAGGTTACCTATCTGATGCGCTGTAAAGGATTTAATCGTCAAGTCCAAGGTCCTACTGCGTCCATACACTGTAGGCAGAAACCCGAACCAGCGAGACGTAACATGCGCCGAGTTCGCAGCAAATGGCTTGGAAATCTCCTGTATCAAGACGCAAAGGCACTGACTCAAGTTCATATCAGCCGAAGCAATGGACGAGAGATTGCACAGCGGATTTGTACGTTGCCGCAGAGGCTGGGATTGGACTACAGCGAGTGACTCGGGGGATGAGCCATCCTGATTAGAGCCTGACTTTCGACGTCGTTGAGTGCGATATGGCTTCCCAGCAATAAATTTAAAGCGGGGACCATAGCCAGGGCACGGCTCTCCATAGGTCTCGCATTTCGCACATCCAGGTTGTCGTTCATCGCACTGCAACAGTCAGTGGATATGGTTTAGTTCTGAAATAAGATGAACTAACCTTGACTCTACGTTGCACGCAGAGTGCACAGCCCCTGCTGCGGGCTACCATAGTCGGAGCTGAGTCTCACCTGTGATGCTCATTATAAGCAGATCGTGAGAAACTGAAGGGCGAGTCTACTAACTGATGTAGTAGATCGAAGCTTGGGGGAATACGAGAAGCGGGGAGCCAATGGCAGCCGAGGGCTGTTGTAGTAAAGTTAGTCAGCCTGTCGTCAGCCTCTGCTGGCTCCAGCCACACCCCGCGAATCGGCGCGGCCATGTGGCTGTGGCTGAAGAGGGAGGAGGAGGAGGGAGGGGTTGAACTTATCGGATCAGTTGAGATCATTCCAGATCAGACCATCGATCGACAGTAAGTGGTGCAGTGTACTACATACAATACCTTTTTAGTATACCGACTGAAGATGCTCTCGTGACTGCGTACCCTACACTCTGAGTCTGCATCTCCACTATCAAGAACAAAGATTCAAACACAGAACCAAATATTAGGACACGAGCAAGCAAAAAAGAACGGGGACAACTTGGAACCCATCTCCGTCTCCAAAATTCGCATTTGATAACGCCGGTCCCTATCACACCCCGAACAACCTTCCCAGGACAGTCTCACACCAGAAAGGACAAAAAGATACCATGGACCTGCCCTACCGACTCAAAACCCCCATGGCAGTGACAGAGTGGGATCCCACGCAATTCTTTCGCGAGGGATACCCTTCCTCGCCGTATGCCCTGTTGATCCTCAACCATCCAATCAACGAAAAGGCCTACGATGTTCTACAGCGACATGGTGAGTTACCTAGGTACCTACTAAGTACCTAACCACTGTTTGACCCCTGAAGCTACACATGTCCAATCATCTACACCCACCCCCCCTGCAGCCCAAGCATCCAAGCTTCAAGACCCCTGGCTAATAACGAATGGCAGCATGTATCACCGTCTGCGCCGACGGCGGCGCAAACCGCTTCTACGAGATGATGAAGGCCCGCGGGAGGGAATTTACAGATGTGAGTACCGTACATCATCAGTACATCCATCCCCTCCACCCCTCCCTACTGTAAACAAAACCAAGAAATATCCCACCATCATCCCCTATTCTCCATTCTCTCCCCACAACCTCTCCCGCCCCCCTTCCCAAAAACTAACCGAAACCCGCACAGTTCCCCAGCGCCATAATCGGCGACCTCGACTCCATCCACCCGGAGATCCGCACGCACTACGAGACCCTGGGCGTCCCCGTCATCCAACACATCGACGACTACAGCACGGACTTCCACAAGAGCCTGCAGTACATCCAAAGGAACACGGCGACTATTCTCGCTACTGCTGCGGCGGCAGCAGCAGCAGCAGCACCAACCCCATCATCATCATCATCATCCACACCAGCAGCACCATCACCACCACCACCACCACCAGCAAATCCAGAACCCACCACAGAACCCACTTCTACCACTAACCCCCAAACCCCACCCCAAACCCGACCTCAACTCGAAATCCTCATCCTAGGCGGCCTAGGCGGCCGCGTCGACCAAGCCTTCTCCCAAATCCACCACCTCTTCTACATGACGCAGGAGCTCCGAGCCACAAGCACCACCACCACCACCAGCTCCAGCATTGATGAACCCCACCCCAAAGGGGGAAACCTCTACCTCATCTCCGAAGAAAGCATAACCTTCATCCTCCGCCCCGGCCGGAATACCGTGCACACGCCGCGGGTGAATCGCCCCGCCACTACCCCAGCACCCAGCCATGACACCGACAGTCAAAACAAGCAAGATATCCCCGAGGTGCAGAGCACCACCACCACAACCACCACCACAACCACCACCACCACCCCGGAAAAAACGCATCTCCTCGAGGAAAACGTCGGGATCATCCCGCTCCTGGGACCGGCGCGGATCACCACCGCCGGGTTCCAGTGGGATGTGCGGGACTGGAAGACGGAGATCGGGGGCCAGCTGAGCACGAGCAACCATATTCGGGCGGATGTGGTCGAGGTCGAGGCCAAGATGCCGGTGCTGTTGACTTTGGAGCTGGCGGAGCGGTTTAAGAAGAAATGAGTATCCACCCATCATCCTACTTGGGTTGGGTTGGGGTAGGGGG